>NW_026850521.1:0-124795 GCF_030869225.1 Colletotrichum abscissum
GGGGGAGTAAAGGGACCCTTCAAAGGCAACGGCTGGGGGCAATCATCTGAACGGGGGGGACGGCCATTAGATTGGGGCCTTGCGCGCGCGACGACGCTTTTACTACGAAACCTTGTGCCAAAATAAGGTGCTTCACTCTCTCTCAATGCGGCGAGATGAGCACAAGCAAAAGTGTCACACAAAAGTATGAGAGATTGCCCATCTCGCCACACTGCATCAGTTGAGCAGTATGGGCCTCAGAGAAACGTCGTAGAGATATAAGGTGGTTTACGGCTGGGGTTCGGTGGTCTTGGTGATGGTGGATGACTAACGAGCAGTGAGTCCCGTCGAGTGTTGGTTGGATCAGAGAGAGATGCAAGAGTCAAGAGTCATACTTCGTACAGAGAGGCTCTGAAGCAAGTGGAGGGATCCGCATCCCCGTACGAAATACACCGACCGTAAGGTAGATATGGAATAAGGTAATGTCGGTAACAAGGGGGGGGGGGGGGGGAGGAAAGTGTAAAGGCTGCCCGTGGACATCAAGTCAGGGACCTGAGGTGGAATTAATTAGGTTCTTCCAAACCGGCTCCAACCTAAAAAGAAACAAGGTGTTGGTTGGCAGGTTTGGGGCCCTGGACTTTGGGAGAGTCGAGACATCAAACGGACGAGGGAGATCTGCGAATCTTCTTCTTCTTTTTTGTGTTGGGGCTTTTTTTTTTCTGCCAGCTGTAATCTACCTGCTTTCTAAGGTTGACTTTTTGGCCCCGTCGTGGAGAAAATCATGGTGAGGCTACCTTAATTGTGAGGGAGAATAAAAGAGAGAGACTTTTGTCCGTGGGCATTGTCAATTTCATTTCTGCCAAGAATCATTTCCAGAGATACTTTGGACGAGATATATAGACGGCTTTCTGTTTAATTGATTACTCTCTGGATTGGGTATATCCTCCAACCGTTGAAAAAAACAAAAACAAAAAACAAAAAAAAAAAACAGGACACGATGATGAGAATTTGGTGAGTATGGTGCCTATATGTGGTACAGTGTAGTGCAGTTTGCGATTGCCCACCCATCTGCGCATCATCGCCCCTAAGAGGATCCAGATGTACCTTTTGGTGTCCAAGGTACCTTTGCCTCGCCTTGCTGTGAGGTGAGGTGCCTGCCTCTCAGACGGGGAATGGCAGCTGGTCGTTGCAGAGGATCTCCAGCTAAGAGGGGAAAAAATCCCAACCCAGACCAGAGGCAGGAAAGGCCCCAAGGGAAAGTTCCCCCCTCCACTCCCTCTTTCCCTTCCATTTCATTCGTTACCCACACCCTACCCCCTCTCATTGTGAAGGTACTTAGATACTCGGGTACTTCCAATCACGCCCCCCCCCCCCCTTCCCCCTTCACTCTCCCGTCCTTCTCTCTACTGTGTGTGTGTAGAGACTCTCGGTCAGGCCCAATCACGATGTGTCTGGATCCCATTCGGTACTTGCCTAACCTTGCCGGTGACTGATACTTGGCGTCCCGTTGCTTCTGAATGGATGCTGAGAGAGGAAGTGTGAAGGTGTGTGTCCGCCCAACCCAACTCGCCTTTCGTCGAATCGTGCCTGCCAACTCCTGACTCTTGCGTGCCTGCCTTTGCTCTCGTCCTCGCCGCCTTCCAATTCTGATTACATCATTCTAGTGCTGCGATATGTGGGCAGTAAACGGGCGATGCGAGCAACGGCGACAAGTCATGGTTACACAGAGCACGCTTCCCCTCTCTCTCGCGCGACCAACGGCTGAGGTTGTCTCTCTTTTGTGTGTTTGAGGGGTGATTTTTGCTTCTTTGCTCTCCTTTCTCTCTTCCTTTTTTGCTCCTCGGATGCCAAGAAACCAGTCGCGATACCAGACTCGGGCAGATATCCTCAACTTTTGGCTTTTCTTGCCCCCATCAGACCAACATGATCACGAGAACAAACCAAGCAGTCTCTCTACTTAACCATGCTACCTCATTTCTCGGCCGTTTTGACCGCAGAGAAAGAAAGAGAAAAAATTCCCATCCTTCTCTACCATCGAGCCTCCGGTTGTCAGACCGTTGAGTAGGAAAAAAGACTGTGACTGGCTGGACCACGCGCAATAAGGTTACGTCCCCAGACTCGTCTCGTTCCAGCCGCGTCAAGTTGCACATACTTATGGGTTTAGACGGGAGCTCAGTCCTCGACTCAACCACCACCACTATTGCAGTCATCTTTCTTTCTTCCGGATCCGATTCTGGCCTATGGCCTCCCGTCCCTGACTAAGAAACAGGTTCCAACTCGTCACCTTACCGCAATCACGGCCTCCTGGCTTCAACTGCATGGATGCAGGGCCAGGCTGATGATCTGGCTTACAACCCGAACACTCTTGCTATCAGGACTGCCACAAGGCTCCCATCCTCACCAATGCACAGTACCAAAAGACTCTATCTCACCAAGTATCGGCCACAAAGCTCATCTCTTCCACCGTCGCGGCGGGCGAGTCGTCAGTATCACAGCTGCAGGGCGGGAAGGTGAAGGACAGTCAACGGACCAGCTCCCGGAAGTGGGGCTCTTCTTCTGCCAAACAATCGTCTGGCCATGTCAGAAAAGCAAAGCGTCTTCCGCTGCGCTTGGCTCCTTTTGCGGCCCCTCGACTCCAGACCATCCCCGTCCCTCTCACCTGGACCATGTCACACTGCTTCTTTTCCAATGTCTCTGCAGCAGCACCCGGCCTAGACGTGTCGCAGACGTGCCGCACCTTGTACCAGCTGGCGGCGCTGCACGCCCAAAACGCACTGCACCGATTGACAGATGCTGCAAGAACCGAGAAGGATAGACAGACGGAGACACAGACAGACAGCCTTCAGGCACCGCGTAGCAGATGCAGACGCAGATACAGACACATCCAGAGAAGGCTTCATCAGATTATGCCAGGTGCCCCACTGCCCGCCGCGTACCTTGGCCGCCAAAATAGCACATCCGTTTCAAGTGTGGACGGCCCAGCATACAACAGACGGGGAGGGGGGGGGGCCTTGACCTGGATCCGTCGGGCCAATCTTTGTTCAACATGTCTTTCTGCTTTCGCACCGACTTCTCGCCTCGCCCTTGTTGCTTTTCGATTTGATGAGCCTGAAGAAAGTCTTCCTACTTACCGCTTCTTCGATGGCCACTAGAACCCCCCGGTAGCTCTGAAAGACCACCGCTCTGTCATCATATAATCATGAGCCATCGCCACCGCGCATGCCATTCAATATATGTATGGCCAAGAGTCGTGGCAGAAGGGCAGATTGTCCTCCTGGCTCCCCATGTCGCCAGCCGTCCAACGCCTTCACCAAGTGGCCGCTCGCACTACTATCTGATGGCGTGGGTGCTCGAGCTAGTGACACTCTCCGGGGGGGCCGCCAGATGGAAGAGGCGCAGGCTACTTTGTACTGGCGTGCGCGTGGCTGACAATCCAGTCTCGGTCAAGTCGATCGCCTCACTAGCACATCACCCGTTCATTGGTGCTGCATCTTCGGGGTCTTCTCAGCCCAGCAGGGGTTGGCAACACCATCAGCCAGATCCTTGATCCGGTAAACAGCTCCAATGGTTCGAGGCAGCTGGTGTGCGTACCAAAGCTGCGCTGGATCTATTTCTTTTTTTCCTCTTTCGTATTCCACGCTTCGATAATGGCAGTCGTCGAACAAACCTCATCATCAGCTGGTCCAGTCTGGAGAAGATACGAGAGCTATATTTCTCGCCCGG
Organism: Colletotrichum abscissum; assembly: GCF_030869225.1. Taxonomy (NCBI): domain Eukaryota; kingdom Fungi; phylum Ascomycota; class Sordariomycetes; order Glomerellales; family Glomerellaceae; genus Colletotrichum; species Colletotrichum abscissum. The sequence goes on from NW_026850521.1 coordinate 3,703, forward strand.
TCCAGCTCGGAGGGTTGACCGTTGTTCTGAACTTTTCCTGTCGACGTTCGTGCAGACGTTGAATCGTTGCTTCCTATTATTGGCCCGTGTCTGCAACGATCACCGCCAGGGTTCCGAGTGGCAGTACAGAGTACGGAGTACTATCGACAGTATGAGTTGAATCCTGTCGCATCAACCACTTCTTCTAGAACTTGGGCGGAAGATACATTCCTCACAGGTAAAGAATTCTTTCAGATTCATAAGGAACAAGAATCAAGTCGGCAAGGGAACTTGTGCGCGGTCAATCGTCTGTTTCTGGTTCCAAGCCTTACGCCTCGGGCCACACACCCCGCTTCCCCAGCCAAAGTGGCTGACAGGCAGACAGGGTCATGAATATGCAGAAACGAGGCAGCACTGCTGTGAGAGCTGCCAAAGAACACGAAGTAATACACACATACCGCGCAGCGAAAGCAGCGAGGCTAGCAGCCGACTGTACGACGCCGCATCAGCTCGAAAAAACCCTGGCACGCCTGATTCTCAAGAGCAAGAGAGAAGGGCGCACAGTCGAGTGTTCTTTTCAGGACGCTGCGCAGGGATCGCCGCCCGGCTTGATGTTGCCAATCACTCCAGGGCAGGGTATGCAGCACAAAGAGTTGGCCACGACACCTGCATTGCGATGAACATAAGGCTGTGAGAAGATATCTCTCCCTCCATCGATGGAAGGTCATCTAGAAAAAAGCAGACGAAACGAGTGCGAATAATGCCAAGCAACCCACCTACGTGCCTACCAACCTTCTGCTCGCTGTTATGCTTCCACGCGGGAATCCCTGGCGTAGAGCGACTCACTCAATCACCTCTGCTCTCCATCCCAGAATACCTTGTTTCTCCCTCTGGTCTTGGTGATCTAGATGGCACCGTTGCTTTTATGCGCTCGGGGTCATGGGATTGCCACCGTGCTCTCCTCTACCTTTGCATGTGTATTCCGGCTAGCGGCAGGGCCATTGACATGAGATACACGTTGAAAAGGACGAAAGCAGAGACTTGGTATGGGCTTAGAGTTTGCGCTTTCGTTCCCGCTTGAACGGCACGGTTGAGGGTCATACAGTCGACAGATTCGAGCACAATCTGTTGCCTCTGTCGCCGCTACCGACCTTTCTCTCTTCAAGGTGAAAATGATGCTCTAACTCGGGACCTTGAGGGCAATGTGAAGCGTCTCGGTATGCCTAGGCAGGATTTGGGATGCCAACAGCCCACTTACCTGGGATGATCTGCGGGTCCCCCCCAAAGTTTCGAACTGCAGTGCGGGAGCTAGCTACGCACAGAAACCTGTTGATATGACGATCAAAAACACTCATCAACAAGAAAGAAACAAAAAAAAACAAGCAATCGCTCAATCACTCTACATCGATCGACCTTTGTGACCAGCATAAGAGGGCTGCTGGTCTCCATCGGAGGACATGACGGTATGAGTTTGGACTTTGTCATACCGGGCAGAGAGGCTCGATTGGCAAGGGAATGGCGTCACCAAAGACACCACCCATATCTGACGACACACACCCCTGGCTGAGATCGATGGGCATCGGGGACGATTGTGGCCAGTTGCCATCGCATCACCTTATTCAGCCAAGCATACGCATCGCGCACTTCATTTTAGAGCGGTCGAAAGAGCCGCGAGTTTCTACTTGCGTGCTTAGATGGCGACAGCTCGCAAGTTGCAGCTGCGCCAAAGACAGAGGAAACAGTGTCCAACAGACGGTACCTCGTTTGATACGGTCGAAGATGTCTGATCGTCGCACTCAAATCGACGACCCGGGAAGGGCAAGGGGGCCAGACCCCCGCCCCTTGTGGTGGGTCCGGACCATGCTCGAGTCCCGGAGCCAGCTCCCCCATCTCATTGTGTGTGGGTATCCCATGCCATGAGCCTCCATCAAGCATCGCGACAAGAAGCTGGCGCTTGCGTGTGTCAAATATGCCACATTCAAAGCACCGCCAGGATAAGAACAGCAAGAGACACCTGCCAGTCTTTCTTCTATCAAGACGGAGCTTTTCACTCGTGTGCTGCGCAGGGGACATCGAGGAAGAGAGCATTCGTGCCCCTGAGGATCTCACTGGAAGGTGACGGAAGCGTATGCGTGTCGCTGGGACGAGTGTCCACTACCCGACAAGGCCAACCCCTGGTCAAAGGGACCGACCCAAAGAACGGACAATGATTGGCTTTCAAACTCGGTAGGCGGCACCTACTGGGGCGAGGTGTGTCTCTTCGTCTCATTTGGGGCCCGTCTCTCTTCTCACTCTCAGTCGCCAGTTTCTTTTTTTCTGCCCAGCAAAGACGGTGGCTTGAGATTACCACCGGGCCTTGGAGGAAGCCGTTCTTTGGCTCATTCGGGTGGCAGTCCAGCCCGTGGCGAAAAAGAACCACTTGACAGCAAACTGCAAACGATTGCCAGCTGATAATCGAATGTGTATACAGGAAGAGACGGGGTGTGAAGGTCGGATGTCAGGTCAGCGCATCTTGTGTTGGGCGATGTGCGATGTAGGTGTCTTCCATGCCTTCGCGACTGATGAGGATACCGGGTCAGGCACAGGAATTGACTGCCACTTGTTTTTTCTTCAGATCCCGACGCCCTTCCAGAAGGCGTGAAGAATATAGATAAGCGGTAAACACTACTGCGGTACGGATAGATGCCTTGAGTGCGGCTCTCTCCTTTGCACCAAATTCGCGACATCGGCATGCGTGCCGACGTACGATAACCACGGGGCACCGGTAGTTTGGCCGGGTGTTTTTGATCAGCCTCCATCAAACTCGGGAAACGCGATGTATAGCTGGCCGCCGGCCGCTTTTCTGACAAAGGATTGCACTTTGAGAAACATGATGGGTATTCCCAGAGCCCATAGGTACTCCGTACACGGTACTCATAAGGCCGCCCAGTCTCCGAACAGAGTTGTCTGATGGCCACACATCGTTCGCTGACTGACCACCTGCTCGATACTCTGCCTGATCCGAAGGGACCTGGCATCTGCTCCGTGCAAAAGAAAGGGCAGCTTGTCAAACCCGGGTCCGCGTTGGTCATGGAGTACCCCTGCTCGTTAGTTTTGACCTTGACAGGGGTCTGGGGCGGGTTGCGGGCCAAGCAGAGCGCGGTGGTGGTCGACCGTCGACGTTACTGCAGGACTTTCGGACCTTTGGACTCTGGTAAGGACAGACTGACAGACCAGCCGACTGCAGGTCTCGTGGCTGCGACTTACTCTACAGATAGACTACCGGTACGGCTACGCGACCTATGCCTTGTTGTCTGGGCCTTGGACGGGGACCGAAGGCGTCCTCACAACTCTGCATGAAGAGGGTACTGACACCAAGTTCGCCATACCAACGAAACCACCTAGCAGGCAGCGAAAACTCAGGGTTGCAAGAAGCTGGCTTCGTGCTCTCGTTGGCAGCCAAAGAGGCTAGAGATCTTTGTCTTCATTTTGGTGAGATGAAGATTGAACAAACCCTGGGAGCCCGCACTCTACAACACATGGGTACTGCAATGTGTATCCATACGGATACCAGAGCAGCACCTCTCATATAGACCTAGTACGCCTGGCTTAGGAATGGAGAGGTGGGGATGAGCACAGACAAGCGCCTGCAGGGCATCCCAAAAGGGGACCACGCCAATGAGCTTGGCTCTCCCGACCGGTACGGAGCTCAGAGTGGCCCAAGTCTTTTTGCTCGTAAGTGCTGTGTGTGTGTGGCAGCGTTGGGAAATGGGAGGAAGTGGAGAGAGGGCCGGTGACAGTTTCACCATGTGCTATGAGCCATCTGGTGTTTGCCTGGCAGTGGCAGCCCTCTCTGCCGTCTTCTCGTTGCTGGCCGGCTGTGCTTCTTCTTGAGTGGCAGGGTGGCTTGATCGATTCCTTGTTTCTTCTTGTTTGGAGAAACAGCACCACCACCAGGAGGCACTGAGACATATGGAGAGACGGGGAGAGCGTGTGAGAGATGGACGGGAAGCATAATGGCTTGTTTGATGGATGTCAACTTTGGTGTCCCATCATCCCGTCCATGGTCCTGCGAGGCGCTGCTGGGACAGTCAGTCAGTCTGGCAGTCTGGCTGGCTGTGGCTTGTGTTCAAGGAAATCCCTGGGATCTGCAGAGCCGGGGGGGTAAGGAGGGAGGGGGGTCCAATTCCGTATCTGTCGTGCTGCAACGCCAGGTATCGACATGGTGCATGGGTTTTACAGTCATCGACTTTGCCGCCACTTTGCGCGGGTTCGGGTGCCTTGCCTTGCCTTGCCTTGTCCTTCTTCTTCTTTTTCCCCTTGACCCTGGACTTGGGTGCTTCTGTTTTTTCTTTCCTGCCCTCCCGCCCTTTCTCTTTCTTCTTTCTGCTTCTTGTTACCGAGTATGGAGTAGCGTGCTGCGTACCTAGGCAGAGTCTCCAGCAGTTCTCCCACTTTCCCCCCTCTGTTCCTCGGTGCCCAGGCCAGGGGGCCAAGAACCTTTGGCCTAGGTACGGTTGTTGCTGTAGCCAACCCATTTCATTCTACTGCGTAGTGAAGGGGAGACAGACTGGGGTCCCCATTGTGGGCAGCGGCCCATTGGGGATTCTTTGGTCAAGAGTAGACGAGATAGTGCAGTCTGTCTCCCAGCCGAGCCGAGGTTGGCAGGTAACACACTGCGGATTTTGCGATGGGAGGTGTTTATGCTCAAGAATTATGCTTGTGTATATGTGTGTGTGTGTGTGTGTGTGTGCGTAGGGATACGTGTGTAAGAGGAAAAGATGGAAGACGAGGACATGAGTGAGAAAGAGTAAAGAGAGGGCGCGCGTCGAGTCGCGCACAGAGACCACCACCGAAGCCCTCTGCTCTCTCTCTCCGGCGACGACGCATCGTTTTTGATCCGAATGAAGTACTTACCTACACCAACTTATATCACGGGAGGTTTTTCCTCCTTGGTGGCGTATGCAATCACCACGGAGGCTGTCTGAATAGTTGCTGACATGACCCGACCCGACCGACCCTTTGGCTTTGGCTTTGCCTCTCTCTGCCTTAGCCCAGCCGCGCCAGTACATTAGGTAGACTCGCCTTGCCTTACATATCTACCTACACTACAGACTCACGGGATGGACGGGTAGGTAGTAGGGCGAGATGGGATATGTACAGATACATGATGTCCGCAGTGCGCGAAGCGTGTTGGAGAGCGTCAGTACGTACTTTTGCGTTGCCGGTCTGCGACGGATCATTCCAATCCAAGCAAATGTCTTTGGGGGACCACCACCACTACCACGGCCACCACCCACCGATCTCCCATCAACTGGACCTAACGCTCAGAAGCCGGTGGTGCACATGCTCCACTCTACTGCGTACATGCCTACCTGCCTACGGAGTACCTACCAAACCTAACGCACCTGGGCTGGGTCCCCCCCATTCCTTTTCGGCAGGTGCTGGTGAAGCAGAATAATCCCAGCTTTCGGCGCCGGATCAACGTCGGGTTACCTTTTTGACGACATGCGACCCCCTCGTGACCTATCCTAACAAACTGAACGATTCCACGGAACAGACACTGAGAGAGAAGCACCGTCTATGACATTGTCCTAGTTGTAACTGGACAAGCACTTCCTACCTTTGCTTATCTAGCAACCCCTAAATGCTACCGGCCACGACCTTCTTGTGCCGAGCATCTGCCAGATCAATCAGGAACCCCGCCATCGCAGCCGTCACCGTCACCGTCCTTCGACGACCCCTCCAGACCCGAGCTCGATTCTCAACGTCCACCGGCACAATGGCTCCCCCTGCTGCCGCCCTCGACTTTGTCGACTTTGTCAACGCATCTCCTACTCGTAAGCACCCATTGACATGTTGTTTGCGGCCGTGGACGGTTTCTTTGTCTTCTACCTTTACCCCAGCAACAGCAGCAGCAGCAGCAGCAGAAGCAGCAGCAGAAGCCAGCTAACCGTGCCCCTCGCCCGCAGCCTACCACGCCTGCGCGACCGCCGCCATCCGCCTCGAAAAGGCCGGCTTCACAAAGATCAAGGAGCGCGACTCGTGGAACTCGGCGCTGCGACCGGGAGGGAAATACTACCTCACCCGCAATGGCTCGTCCATCGTCGCCTTCGCCATCGGCAAGAAGTGGAAGCCGGGCAACCCCGTCGCCATGATTGGCGCCCACACCGACTCGCCGACCCTGCGCATCAAGCCCGTCTCCAAGAAGAGCAACGTCGGCTTCATGCAGGTCGGCGTCGAGACCTACGGCGGCGGCATCTGGCACAGCTGGTTTGACCGCGACCTCAGCATCGCGGGGCGCGTCCTCGTCAAGGACGCCGAGGGCAACTTTGTCCAGAAGCTCATCAAGGTCGATAAGCCGCTGCTGCGAATCCCGACGCTCGCTATCCACCTCGACCGGAGTTCTACCTTTGACCCGAACAAGGAGAACGAGCTGTTCCCCATTGCCGGACTGGCTACGGCGGAGCTGAACAAGGGCAGCGCCAAGCCTGAGGGCGACGAGGCCGAGGAGGACTTCAAGCCACTCAAGGCCATGACGGAGCGTCACCACCCTCACATTCTCGACGTCATTGCCTCCCACGCCGAGGTCGAGCCCGAGGCCGTCATCGACTTCGAGCTCGTCCTCTACGACGTGCAAAAGTCCTGCCTCGGTGGCCTCAACGACGAGTTCATCTTCTCGGCCCGCCTCGACAACCTCAACATGACGTACTGCTCCATCGAGGGCCTCATCGCCTCGGTCCGCGCCGCCGACGTGCTCGAAAACGACTCCACCATCCGCCTCGTGACCTGCTTCGACCACGAGGAAATCGGCTCCACCTCGGCCCACGGCGCCAACTCGAACCTCCTCCCCGCGGTCCTGCGCCGCCTCGCCTCCCTCCCGGGCAGCCGCGACACGGCCTCGGACGGGTCGTACGTGGCCGTATCCTCCCACGATGGCGGGGACTACGAGTCAACGGCCTACGAGCAGACGCTCTCGCGGTCCTTCCTGGTGTCGGCCGACATGGCGCACTCGGTGCACCCCAACTACGCGGGCAAGTACGAGTCCTCGCACCAGCCGGCCATGAACGGCGGCACGGTGATCAAGGTCAACGCCAACCAGCGCTACGCGACCAACTCGCCCGGCATCGTGCTGCTGCAGGAGTGCGCGCGCCTCGCGGGCGTTCCTCTGCAGCTGTTCGTCGTGCGCAACGACTCGCCGTGCGGGAGCACCATCGGCCCCATGCTCAGCGCCAAGCTCGGCGTGAGGACGCTGGATCTGGGTAACCCGCAGTTGAGTATGCACTCTATTCGCGAGACGGGCGGTAGCGCGGACGTGGAGCACGCTATTAAGCTGTTTGAGAGCTTTTATGAGCGGTTTGGGGAGTTGGAGGAGAAGATTCTTGTTGATTAAGCAGTCTCCGTTTGGGGGGGACGCCAACTGAGGTCATTTCGGTCATTAGCTTGGCTTTGACGAGGCGGGCGTGGTTGTAGTCGGTTTGTAGTTGTAGTAGCGAGTTGTCTTGGAGTTGTTTGGGTGATTGGAACGAAATACAAATGTTAATTGAGTAAAGATGATCTCATCTCACCGGTGCTACCTTGGGGATTGTGCTCCTTCAAGAGATATGAGAGTGAACATGATGAGTGAAAAATAAGAGATTTCGTATAGTATGGCGTTCTTGCTTTTCGAAAAGGGTGGTTGAGATGAAAGGAGGAAAGAGGTACTTGACTGGCTGGATGACTGGTCGTTCCTTCCTACTCCCATCTTATCTACGGATGGGATCTCTGATGGGATCTCTAATGGGACCCTGACGGCTCCGCTGGCTTTTTTGCTCGCAGCCTCCCTATATTTTTCTCGTCTACTACTTTGTCTTCTCTGCGAGGTCATGCAAGCGTTCACCTTTCAAAATCGCGACCAACCTCGACCTGAATCTTACTCAACAAACCCGACTTCGCCTCGAACGCAGCATATGCTCAACATATGCTCACCCGACTACATCGAACCCAGGCCATCGACTTGAAGTCCTGATTTGAGTTCCAGGGCACCAGAGCATTGTCTTTCTTGGAACAATTCTGGAACGCCTGCTCGCGATTTCGAGATTTCAACTGCGGCAGCGTTGAAGCTCTCACGATACAGTTGAGTTCTCACGAAAGGTTCGTTGGTACTTTTTTTTTTGTGTCTTCTTCTCAGCCCTTCGTTCATCTTCGCTTTCGTCTCTACCTTTCACGATTCGAGATTGAGGCATATTCTCCGCTGGCGACTGTACTGGAAGAATGTCTTCTTCGCACTCTGACGATTTTCCTCGCTCCTAACTCGACTAAACATACCTCATACCTCTCAGAGGACTACAAATACTTTCCTCTTCCTCCTCTCACACCTCCTAACTTTCACCTTCCTCACTCTCACCATCACCACTATATCCTTCCACTGCCTGGTACGATATCCCATAAACTTGACAGAGGACTAGAAATATCTTCCTCTGCCTTCGGGCCTCTTTCTCCAATCCTCTCACCAACCACACCGATTCATTTCGCTGTCTGGTATTACATCTCGTACCTTTCACCTACCTAGACCATCGCCAGGTCATCCCGGACTGCGAATCACTTTCTAGACGCTGACCTCACTCTTATATCAGACCTTCTGGCGACAAAATCAAACATCTTCTCAGGGAAGAGCGTCTGAATCGATTTCTTCAACCGACACCTCTCCTTCGGTGAGCATCAAAACCGCTTTTATTTTCAAGACTTCTGCCACACCTGCCCTAGAACAACACCACTCTACAGAATTTGAGATCCTGGCAGAACTGTCCCTCGCAATACTGAACTTCTTCATGCGATCGACCAGTTCATAGCTGACTTTGATATACCTAGAAAGACAAGCAAAGCTCGAGTTACCCTGCACTGTGGTGAGTTTTTGCTCCGTACTCGCACTTTCCCCGTTCCCTCCCTGAGGTTCCACCTTCACCTTCACTTTCTATATTCCAAGCACCCTCCAAATCCAATCCCGTTTCCCTTCATGTTCACCAACATTTCGTTGATAAGGTGTCCTTTCTTCTCGGCAAAGACTCCTAGCTCCTGACCTATCAGCCTTGCTAAGCACTGCAGTCACGGTCGTCCAAAAGATTCGTCCTCCCCAACACGTGGCTTACAGAACCTTAATATCCAGCTCCAGCTTACCCTACAAAACACCTCACTCACGAGAGCCTGAACAACCCACATTCTAACAGAATCTGAAACGGCAGCTTCCGAAAGGAAATATCGATCTCGCCTTCCATCGATCAGAACTAGAAGCGGAAGAAATCCCGGCACCTTTCTTGACCTTCAACCTCTTCTTGTACACCCACTCCAAGTCAAAGGACAGCTACAATACCTTCGAAATCGCCCTTGGCCTCTTGAAGATAATCACCGGCCCCTCTTAATTCAATACCCTCACTCCTACGGTTGACTGTCTTTTCAAAGGTCCTTTTAAGCTATTCACAGAAGTCGATCTTACGGACCTCACGATACAACCCCCGCTTCCTATCAAAGTCGTAAATTCGATCTTTGACCTAGACAAAGACGATCGCCAATACATCATCACGCATATACCACCATACAACCAAGACTACATTGAAGAAGATCAGGTATGATCCCACATTCGCCCTTGTGCTTTGGAGACAACCACTAACAAGTCATTTGAACCAGTCGTCGCAGCCAAGATGTGCCAGAAGGTCTTCTATACCTATGCGTGCCAGCACGTTGAGTGCGTCACCTATGACTGCAGCAAGAGTCGTGGTACCACAAGGTCTGGCTGCATGAAGCGTGAACCATCCGAGCACACCAATCTCAAGGATCAGATCTGCCACGACTGCAACGAGATAATCCGAAGCATAAGGCAGAATCGCCATGACAATCACCCCGACGGCAGAGGTCGATCGAGACACTGGGAGCATCGGATTCGCCATTACGAGCACCTCATGGACCGTGCTCAGACAATCTTGGATCAACAGCAGGCTTCCCAGGCTGAACAGAGGCAACAGTCGCAGCAGCCACAAACCCGCCCAGACCAGCAGTCTATCTCGCCCAGTGGCAAGACCATTCGCCCTCTGGAATCGAACAAGTTGTCCAACATAAAGCGCGATGAAACCTTTGGCCTTGTCCCCAACACGCTATACCAGCTCCATGTGGCCCAGGACGCCTGGTTTGCGATTCAGCGCAACCGAGATGACCTTTGAGAGAGGCTTGAACTCTCGACAGGATGGGCGTTGGTTTTTTGGAGGGGGCAGAATGGTGCCGCCAACGCGTTGTGCCAGCAAGGATCATTTGCACTTTCATTTGGAGATGAGAAAGGCACGTCTTGCTCAGCGCATCGAGTGATTTATAGAGAAGCTACCAGCGAATGCTTCCATTCATAGACCTATAGATAGAATTACCGACTTTATGGCGATCATAGCAACACAAGAATACGATGGTTGTTGTTCATTTTAAGCTTGAATAAGACATCCTCAATATGAAGGTAGACTGAAAGCTGCGGCAACAAAAGACGGCAGAAAGACATGATTAGGACAAAGTGGTTGATGAAATGAAGTTGTCCATCTTGGCGGCTCCGAGGAGCTGGTTCTGGAGAAAAGATGGGTAGAACTGATCAACACAGCCAATTAAGAAGAAGAAGAAGAAGAGCAGGGGTCTTTGGACCAGCCAACGAACCTCCCCAGTGCTCCCCCAGCTGACGAGAGCTGTGAGGTGACAGCTTTAGGTTGCCTGCCCCGTGCTCCAGCTGAGCTTACTTGCACTAAAACACACGTGGGGAGGTTCCATAGCAGAACCAGAGCTGAGGCAAACTGACGTTGCCCCCCCTAAACTAACTCGGCAAGGCCATCTGGCCAACTCTTTTTTTTCCGCATTCGTTCCGGCGTCATCATTCTCCAACATCACAGCTTCTCCTCCTCCAGCAGACGTTGTGCACCTGAATCTCAGTCGGCCATGGTTCTTTGACGATTGGAACGTGCACTCACCATATTCGAAGCCTCTTCCCTCACATCTCAGACCCATTTTCCAGCCATTTTGCAGGGAACGTCTCCCCACCAAGACCGCCGTCAGATTCGCCAGCCATGGCCTCCCCCTTCGAGACCGCGAAGCTCACCCTCGACTACCTCCCCTACGCCTGCGAATTCGACCCTCAAGATCCGAATCGGCTTCTCATCGGTGGAGGAGGTGGTGCCAACCGCAGCGGTGTCGCCAATAAGATTGTTCGTCAACCCCCAATCGCTCTTTCTCTCCCCCACATTCATCTGCCTTCTCATGCGACTGACCTTTTGCGCCGCAGACAGTAATCGACACCTCAGCCAAAGAAGAACTGCAAATCAGCGGCGAAGCCGACCTCAGCCGCAATGAGGACAGCGTCATGACCCTCGCCGCCGGGCCCAAGAAGGGCAGAACGAGCTACCTCTACGCCGGCATCAACTCGAGCCCCGAAGAAGTCGAAAAGGGCAAGAACGAGCACTTCCGCGCCTTTGGCATCGAGCAGAGCAAGGCGCGCGTCTCGGCTGGCGCAAACGCTCCTAGTGTGAGCCTGGCTGAGCTATCGCGCACCTCCATCTTTGCCCATAACGAGGTCGACAAGGATGCGTACCAGCGCGTCCTCCGGCTGTCTGCGCCGTACGGCGAGAAGCAGCTCGGTGTCGTGGCCACAGGACTGGCTAAGCAGTCACAGATTGCGATTTTTGAGATTGCAGCTGGGAATGCTACCAAGCCTAAGATCCTCGGACAGTTGGACGTCTCCAAGGAGCCCGTGGACGTGGATGTCATTCAGACTGGAGAGGACTCGTACCAAGTCGCGTACTGCGACGAGCGCGAGTTGTTCATCATCAATGTCGTCAAGTCTGAAATTGACGGGCCTCACCACGCCTATGAGATCAAAGAGGACGGTTCTGGCACCTGGCCCAACTTCCGGTCAATCCGGTACCTGTCGAAGGACTTCGTCTTGGCGGGCACTAACATTCCCAAGCGGGCTGGTGCAATCCTTTTGGGAATCAGACTGCCGCTCAAGGAGGACGAACCTGGACGCTTGGCGGCGACGGTCAAGCTGCCCAAGGCAGTGAACCAAATCACAACCATTGCTGCGCGGAACCTCACTCCTCCCTCGGCTCCTGGCGACAAGATTGGCAATGCGCAGTTCCTCGTCGCCGCGGTTGGCCAGGATCGGTCGATATCGCTCTTCACGCTCGAGCATAAGGCGCATTCGAGCATTGACTTGCTCGTCGACTTTGATCTGCTTACGACGTTGAAGGAAGTGCACCCTCTGCAGATCACAAACGTCGCCCTCTCCCACTACGTCCCGCCCAAGACTACCGCCCGCCCTCAGTATATCAAGCTGGCGAGTATCTCGATGAAGAACACCGTCATCGTGCACTCTATCCTTTTGAAGAAGTTCACCGACAGGGACGCCCCTATCCGCAAGGGCGGTCCGCCGCGCCCCCAGCGCTACGCCGTTGCCCTGCAGCCCCGCAAGTGGTCCAAGACCTGGCTCGCAGCGACGACGGTCCTCGTCCTCGTACTCGCTATCCTCTTCCAACTCGGCCTCGAAACCATGGGTGCAGTCCAACCGCGCATCCTTCCCGGCGGCGGCTCCGTCGCGAACATGCCCAACGAGTTCCTCACGTCTCTCATCGGCGACGTCCACGCTCTGCAGGGAGACCCCATCGTCATCCGCGAGGACGTCGTCAGCCCCACGCATATCGAAGAAGACCCCGTCCCTCGGTTCCAGGCCGCCGTGCACGACGAGGAGGTGTACGGTCCCGCCGTGAGCTGGGAGGACCTGGCGCCGCAGCAGAAGAAGCTTTGGAAGGAGAAGCTTTCCAAAGCGGGTCACTGGACGCAGAATATGGGCGAGAGCGTGTTCAAGGGTATCTTGTTTGGGGAGATTGCGGGGGCCGTGGGACGCGCTGTGGGAGGTCAATAAGGTACCCCGGGGCGTATGTCTGATGGGGAGGAGCCTAGGAGGGGCAATGAGGTATATTATAAGATGTGTTTACGGAAATGTCGTTGATATAACTTGTCCGGGAGGGCATGTACGATTTAATCACGAACTTGTACGATTTTATTGGAGAATGATCTTTTGGCAGACGAGAGGTTCCCTGTGTGAGGTTGATCATTTCTCTGAATGTGAGCTGACGTGATGACTCTTATTTAACCTCCCGCCATCAGAGTTTCTAGGGGTGTGTGTATTACCAGCATGACGAATGTTCCGGCTTGCAATGCTTCACTGGCCGTAGAAGATGCCTCGTCGGCGATGGCACGGCTAGATATCGGGTATTCTGCAAGATCCGACAGCTCCGTTCTGTCTATGGAGTTTCGGCTGCTTCTTGAGAGTGGTACTCTTCATGACGCCAACACGCTCTTTTGGACGAGAAGGATGAAAAGCCTCGAGTCCCTCAACTGTGTGCGCTCAGGGTCCGGTCCAGCGTCCATATCGGTAGGTTGCATACCGTTGGAAGATGAGGGTTTGTTAAACGTAGACATCGAATCTGTCTTTCTACTCGATTGATTTACGTTGGTAGTTGCGCTCTTGCAACTCCAACCTCCCTCACTTACCCTGACAAAATACGGGGTCCTTAATAACCTTACAAATGGATGAGTGGGTAAGCAACTATGAAAAGAGGTCATCATAGAATTTTTAGTCCTCTTTTGAGCGAACTAGGAAGAGTCCAAGGAAGCTGTTGATTGTTCCCACTTTAAGATCAGCCGCCTCAACTGCCTCGTTCTATCCAAGGACAATCTTCTGGTCCGATTGAAGCTGTCTACATGCGTTGGAACCCATCCACTCCCCCGGCATGTAATGAATATAAATAGACGTCTGTACATGAGGGCACACCCTCTCGAAAGGCAACCGCGAGTGAAATAAACAGGCGCCCGGCATCATCTTGGTCCTGCACAAACTCGTTCACGTTACTCTCACATGAATAGGAAAAGATCTCTAGCCAAAATTTCTTTCAGGGTTGGCCTGGTGGCTATGTTTCCGAACGAAGCAGCCGCGCGTTAGAGGTGAGAGCAGCAGGGACCGGCACGGCGGGCCTCGGCCCGGGCGCGGGTGCGGGCGCGGTCGCGGCGTTATCAAAAAACTGGTCGGGTTCTACTTTCCATCGCGCCTGCCGTCTCCCGGTCTTGTGTGTGGTTGTGTTCCTGGCTGTATACCCCCGAGAAAGGTTTTGCGAGTTCTTGGGTGGAAGATGGTTGGAAGGTAGGTTCCTTTTTCCCCCCTGAGGTGGTGATTGTAAAGAGATTGGGACACCGCGCCGATGACGTGGTCAGTTGCCTGAGTGCCCCGTGATGATGTACACAAGCATGGCGAACCACCTAATCTGGCTGGCCGGCTTCTGCTGCCGCCTCTGAGGAAAGGATTTCAACTTGCAGGGTAACTGATATCTTTATATACCTATTTCTATTCGAAATCCGGGTTGGTGTAGACTTGGATCTAGTTTAGCAGTGTGAGCTGGAGGAGAGATGGACATACTGCTGGCTGCCGAGACGTCGTGATGTCGGAATTGTGGTGAAGAAGTGAAGAACATGGGACTATGAGGCAGGGATGAGAGATTTCAAAATGGAAGAGACTAAGTTAAAGTAGTAAGAAAGAAAGTCAGTCATAGCAAAGAGCACTGTGCTGTTCAGACCGTCTATCTCGATTGTCGAACAGACTCTGGGTAGGAGCACATCAATTAGTCAAGAATGGTGCCGGAGAGCGCTCATGGTCATCTTTAGCACTCAGCCCCTTCATCGATCATTTGTGAGCTCCCACTACACTAATCTGCCCTCCTCAGAATCAGGCGATGGAATATCAGAAAGACGGCGAGTAAACCTCATACCTCGAATCGGATATGGAAAAATACACTCATCATCAAATGTCAAAGATGTATGGGGCGATGAAGAAGCGCAAGAGCACAAGACAGGACGAGGCTTTTTGGAAGACAGTACAGAAGAACGTATCAAACAAATTGATCGGTAGTCTTGCCGTCCTCTCAAACTCGCCATACTCGCTTTTTGGCTAGATAGGTGAGTGGGTAGATGGTATGTTTTTGGACAATCTTGCTTTGGCTGTACAATTGGATGCTCTGATACTCGAGCCACTTCATCACCATCCACTGTCATTCAATCACGCATGATCTAGAAGGTAGTGGAAGGCACATGGGAAGAGTATTTCATCTACTTTATCCGGTGTACTCAACATCCAGCCTGGCCTGCGAGGACATCATCACCGCCTTTCTTTCGATCGCTTGATGCGCATGACTGAGAGGAGTCTTGTGTTGCAGGACCGTGGCAGCGTCTGAATGGTTCCCATGAGGCCTGGGCGTCTCTCGTCATCCGTTCGGCATGTTAGACGTCGCAGCAACCACAGGTCCTCGTCTTAATCATGTAAACTCCCTCACATTCAAACAACAGCTACTCAGCGAGGCAAAAGGCCAGCAATGCAGTCTGATCTCAGCCATAGACCGAGGCGCGTCGTCGAAAACTTGATATCGAACACACACAAAGATTCGCCCTCAACTTTTCGGCGTCTGGGTTTACCTTTAGTCGGGTAGCAATCGCCAGGCGATAAAGAGACAGACACGGAGATTCTCGGCCGTTTTCCGGGTGGGGTTCCACAAGTCGGGTCACCCCGGCCAAACCCGCATCCCAGGGAACGGGGTCCCAGCTGGCGGACCAAGCCGGGACCAGTAGGGAACCTCGGCAGGTACCGTAGAAAAGGTGGGATCGCATGGAACAACCCTTCCCGAGAACGAGAGGGGGAAAGGTGGGAAGAAGGCGACGACGGGACGGGGGTTGATTGTGAGGTCATCCATCCATTCATACAGCCTCAAGCCTGCGGCCAAGCCTGGGGACAAGGTTGGCCGCCGGTACAGCGCCGGCCGGGCTGTTAGATGACGTGACACGGGTGGGTGCGGGGTAAATCCGGCCATCAGCGAGGACTCCAGTTTTGCCCGATCGTACCTGGTTGAAGTGGTTCAAGGGTGGTGGGGTTTTTCTTTTCTTTTCCCTTTCTCCCGTCTTTCCTGTAATGTAAGGTAGGCTGTCAGGTCAGGTTCTTCCCCGCCCGCGGTCCCGGGGCTTACCGGCATTGGGTCGCCTTGCAGGTACGTCCAGGTGGTGGATCCCGGGTGCCGAGACTGCTGCGATTTTCGGAGAAAATGCAAAGTCATAAACTAAGGCAGCCCCGTAGCTTATCGGGGGTTGGAGGAGGAGGAGGAGGAGGACTGTACTGCGTATACGTTACTGTAGTAGACAGCTTTGGAGGTGCGGGTTGGGTGTCAAAGGTGTGCCCACCTATCATCCTTCTTCCCCCTCCCTCCCCTTGCCTCTCTCCATTGACCAAAAAGCAAAAATCGTGTGCAAGAATTGGGTAAAAGGAAGAAAAAGGGACGGGCCAGAAACAGACAGTTTTGAACCAGTACATGGCGGGGGACGTGCCCCAGTCGGGACGATGTACCTCTACATCGGACCCCTCGAGAGCAAAAAGGGAAGAAGCTGGGAGAAAACCAAGAGTCAGTCGACTAAGACGACCGGGTCCGTGGTTCTCGTCCGAGCAAAGGGGAAAAGTGGAAAGATTGGGGGGAAAGAGAGGGAAGAAGCAAAAAGAAGATGGGAATCAGCAAGGAAAGCATCAGCTCGAATTCTTCAATACACCCTCCCCTCTCTTCCTTCACTCCCCTTTTCCCCTCCTCCCTCTATACCCAAGGTTGCTTGATAGCTGGCTCGTAAGCGTCCCAGGCCTGAGAGGAGGGTAGAGAGAGTGAGATCATGGCTAGTAGGGTAATGGTCTGCCGGTGGCCCAACACTACCCTTCCCACCCAGAGATAGGCTAAAACTTGACGCAATCACTTTGCGTTGACGGCCCGACGAGGGCTGCAACGTCGGCTCCCGCATTGCGCCGGGTCGGTCTATGCAGTTGCTATGTTTTGCCGCCGCCCAGGGGGTATGTTCGTGTGTGCGTATGTATGTATTGCTGGACACATCGTATTCTGGGTTCAACCCGGGTTCTGCCTCGTTCATCGCTTTCGTCAATGATGTCTCGCAGGGCGACCTCGGTCTCGCAGATTCCTCTATTTGCCCTCTTTTTGCCCAGACGGCATCGTGAACAGCCTCTCCCAATCGCATCTTGCCAAAGTGGCCAGCTACTTGCCGGCTGCTTCATCCCTCGTTCCCTGGATATGTGTAAAGGAACGAACTGCCGGTTAATGCTATTTCGTCTGTCCGACAGCTAAGGAAAAACTGGTGACAAGGCCAAGGAAAGTAAATGAAAGCAAATACCCAGGAATAGAAGCGTAGGTAGACGGCAGGAGGGAGATACAAGGCACCAAAACTCAATTAATTGCAAATCATCAGTCTTGAACAAAGTTGTGGTGTCGGCGGCTGATGGCCGGCTCAGCTTTGTGCCCAAAGTCCGTCCGTTCGTCTGGCTTCCATTCGCAAGTTGCGAGCGAGCGCCAGATAAGATACGAAGGTACGAAGGCACGATACGAACGAGGCGTGTGTGTGCAGTACGGCACGGTGCAACAACACTTGGACGAGCCAAGGAAGCAAGTCAAGCCCCAAAAGCTAGGACCTCCTCGATGATGGGCAGAAAAAAGCTTCCAGAACTGCCGTCCAAGTGATGATGGAAGACGGAACGGTGTGGAAGAGAATGGGAAGAGGACAAGCTACAGAAAGTTTGACCTGGGAAGGCAGAGACGAGGGGAAGGGGGTCGCGGGCAACAAACAGAGTTGGCAGGAAACGAACACATGCGTGACATGGGAAAGATGTTTAAGGGGGAAAAAAAAAGGATAGACGAAAATGTCAACGTCGCCGGGGACGCAAGACGATGCAGGGGAGATGCCCGGGGCTGTGAACTTTGTACAGCCGGTCGTCGGGGAATATTGTCTGCTCGGCTGCTCTGTCTCTTCTCAGCTCAAGCTGTGATGCCCAATTTAGGTTCCATTGTGCGCTCGGAGCAGAGCATGGGAGGGAGGGGGCAACTAGTACTTTGATGGCATCTTTGCCCAGAAAAGACAAGACAACAAGATGCAACTGCAGCTGAGAAGCGTCTGCCTGAGAGAGGCTGAGATACCTACTTCGTACATGGCCTGCCCGATTCAGCGAGACACTTGTGCATCGAGGGGGTCTCGATGCGGTAGACCAAGCCATCTTGGGAGACCGATGCCGTGCGCTGTGGTTAGCGGGATGCAAGGTGCACGAAACCCCGAGAGAAGCATGCATCTCGCGCATCATTCATCACTCACATACGCAGCTCGTGCGGCTGGCTGTCCGGTATATGTGTCGAGCTGTCGTCGTGATGCCGTGATTCAAGGTGTATGTATCCGTATGTAGGTGAAAGATGCAAGTCAGCGTCAGCATCGGCATCAGCACCAGCATCAGGGAAACATCAGCATCATCCACACACACATGCACACAGACACACACGCACACAGCCGAAAGTAAGAGTGCCTGCTTTACCCAAATGGAAATGCCAAAGTACCGTACCTAGGTACCTGACCTTACGTACATGACGGGGACGCAAGGCAGGTGTCGTTGTCAAACGTGGCTGCCGTGAAGCCCAAGTACGGCAAGAACGGGGACATGGGACCTGGGACGTGACCCACGGGAAGTGGGGGCCAAAACCCCTCCCCAAAGCTGGGAAGGCACTTACTACGTACACAGCTCAGCGCCAATGGGAAGTGGAAACGCGGCCCCAAAGAAGAAGTCGTGCTTGCCCTTTGCTGTGCCGCTGCCCGCTGCCCGCGTCCGCCCGCCGTTTCCCCGTAACCCGTAACCCCGTTCCCCGTTTCCCGTCTCCCGTCTTCGCAACCACCAACCATCCACCCTACTTTACCCCCTCCATCCTTCCTTCCTCCACTTACTCCCATAAGCGTCCTTCCTTTCCGTCCGTTTGTTCCGACCCTGAACCGTGTCCGAGCTACCACCACCACCGCCAGGGCAGCCCAAGGGCCGGCTCACCTCGCCTCGGTACGTACCTTTGGCTCGGTGAGCTCATTGCCTGATTGGGCAAGAAGCTCTTTTGCCTTTTCGTCTACCTGTCCACCGTCCACACCGTCTGTTATTTTCCTTTTTTTTCCTTTACCCTTTTCTTCAAGCGCACCAACGGGAGGGAAGCAGATAGCTTTGATCGATATATTACATTAGCGTCGTTGACAAGTTTGCTCAACGGCACCGGCGTCGATCAATCTTCTTGAAAGGAATGGAAAAGAAAATACTAGAGGAGGGAAAAGGGGACGAGGAGGGGAGGGGTGTGTGTGAGGGGTTAAAGTCAAGAACACTTAGCCCAAAGTCCAAAAGCTGGCGTCTTGGCTGAACCGAGAAAAGCATTTCCTCTCTTGTATTATTCTTCTCAAATACGCCCCTATGCACGGTAACATTTGTCGGCTAGCGCGACAGATCCCATGAGAAAGGGGGGGCCTTCTGCGCTGGCGCGGACCGAGTATGTCTACAACACTCTTTCGCCATCGCTCCGAGGAAACAAGGGGGGGGGGGGGGTTGTGTGACGTGGCGAGACGACGCTGCCAACGAATTGCTTCCATCTGCGTTCTTTGTCTCTTTCTTTGGCTCTATCTTTGGCTCTATATCTGTCTAGCTTTCTTGGGTATCTTGTCCACCAAGGCGCGCATGAGACATTTCTGTCCTGTCAAGACGGACGTTGGCACATTGAAAAGAGGTGACGACGACGACAACGGCGGCAGCGACGGCGGCCTGGGTTTGTAGTCATTGGCATGGGCCCCTTGGCCTCCCAACCCTCATTCCCAGTCTGAACAAATCGCGCGCCGTTCATGTGGGATGGATGGATGGGATCTGACCTACCGGGTCGATCATAAGCAAGGAGGACGTGGGTGAGTGAGTGAGTGGCAGAAAAAAAAAAGTCCATGTACGAAACGGATTGGGATGACTCGCATCTATGGCATAAGCTGACTTTTTGCCCGGTCAGTGGTCCAGTCAACCGGCCACCTGGAGCCCGGGGCTGCCAAACCACCCTCCGTTTCTCTCGATCATCTTGCGGCTTGTCGCAAATCATCCAGTAAAACTGCTTGGGATCCTTTCTTCTTTTTCCCCCTGACGGTCAAGCTACACACACACACACACACACACACTTTTTACTCGCCTCACTTCGAGTTCTTTTGGGACCACCCCCACCCCCCTAGCCTATCCCCCACGCCCGTGAGTTTCTTCTCGTCATCGGGATTCTGACCAAATCGGCGTTTATTTATCAGATTCAATACGTAACTCAAGGTTGTGGGTTGGGTAGAGGACACAATCTTGCCGAGCCAAAATATCAACACACAATCGATCGTCTATTGTTTGAATTTCTATAGATACCAAATGTTCGGTATGAAAGGATCTCATAATCCGGCCCAAACCCGGTCTCCGTCTCAAACATACGACGCCATCACTGACTAGTCCGGCGTCTAATAAATGAAATATCGAAAGCAAAAATCACACGCAGTCGGCTGTAATGGTGAACAGCCGATGCTCTATCAAATATCCGCTTTGAAAACCCAACTTGATGAACAAGTCCCAGTCCCCTCCGTCCCTTTCACGCCAAAGCTAAAGGAATAAAAGTGCAAAATAAAACAAAACATAAAACCCAGCGCTGTGGAAAAGTTGATTTTGGTCGGACCAAACCATCCCTCGGTAGAGGCAAACATGGCTTTCCTTTCTGTTGTAATGATGACTTTGACTCTTCTTGCTGACACACAACCCTTTTCTTCTCTCTTGCTTCCTTCTCCTTATTCCCATGCAGCCAACTCCCATGTTTACAGCCCATAAGAAATGTTCTGCGTCGGTCGCCCAACTATGCGATTCTCTGAGAGATAAACCCAAAGTATAATAACCCAAATCAAGCAGTCCTCTTTGGGAAACCCCGCAACCTCCCTCCCTCCTATTATAATCTGTATTCGTAGTATAGAGCGAACGAGTTCGAAACAGTGAAACGAAGTGGGTATAAACTTGGTAGCGAGTGTCGATGTAGAGAAATGCGGTCGGTCGATAAAATCCCAAAAGGCCTAAGTAAGAGATGAACACTTTTCTGTCGTACGTTGTTATAGTTCCGTCCTTCTCGGCTTTACCGCGGGCCACCCTCATGGACATGATGGTGATGCCCGTGGTGACCCGGTGGTGGCGGTCCAGCAGATCTGCTCGCGAATCCCGTCTCATGAGGGACACGCGTGTAGCTGGGATACAAGGGACCAGCGGCAGACACGCCTGGCCCCGATTCCTGGCCAGCGTAAGGGCCCTCCATGCCCCGAAGAGGTGGTAGTCGCTCTCCGCCCGGCGCCGTAGACGGGGGTCTCTGCGGCATCATGCCATACGCCGGAGCCTGCATGGGCGGCAGGTTTCCAGCCTGGGGGATCGGAGTGCCATATGAAGGCATCGAGAACTCTGGGGGCGGGGCCGAGTCGGTCCTACGTCTACGCGTCGGTCGTTCCACTGAAGACGCCTCGCTCGATGCGTAGCCCTGAGACTGATGTGGCAGCATCGGAGCTTGCACCATGGGGCTGGTCTCCGCCATAGATCCTCCGCTTCTCGACGACGTTGGGCTCGGAGGTCCGTTTGCCATGTCGCTGAGAGGCGTTCGAAGAACCACATCCCGAAGACGGTTGCGCTCGTCCCGGTAAAAGTCCCTCTCCCGGGTCAACTCCCGCACTCTCACCTCCAGGTCACGTCCACGCTGTTCCAACTTTTGCAGACTGGCAGTCTGTTCCTGGTCTCTCTCCTTCTTCCTCTGTCTGAAGCGTGCCGAAGCCCCGGCATTCCGTTGGCGCTTCTCGTCTGCCTGCTTTGACGCCTGATGTACGTCTACGGGTATGAGAATGCCTCCCTCGTCTCCCGGTAGCCTGACTACCATGCCACCCTCCGCCTTTGTCACATCTGACCGCAGACTTTGGTATAAGGACGTTCCAGCACCAGGTGTGGACCAAACAGGGACGCCTGGTGACTGTGGTGGAGGATAGTTCTGACCCGGAGGTAGCATTGGTTGACCATGGAACTCTGTTGGTCTACCATGAGGATCTCGTGCCATAGGGGGCAGTTGAGGCCGTTCGGGGTTGCCAGGCTGCATGTGTCCAACCATGGGCTGGGACATGGAACGCGGCGGCGTTGTGAGCGGACCCATTCCTGCTGAAGGAGGGCCTAGGGAAGGTGGTCCAGAGAAGGGTAGACCGGATGCTGAACGAACGGGCTCTTGGGGACCCTCCTCGCCAGGGTAAGGGCGCTTCAGTCGCGAAGCGTTGGGCGGTAAAAAGGGAGTTTGTTGTGGTTCGTGGCCTCGCATACCCGTCTGGCTCACGCTGGCTGCGCGTACTTCTCGAGGACTGAGAATCTGCCTTGGAGCACCCATGGGAGGGAAGGGAAACCCACTCTTGGGCGAGTGTTCCGATGGTGTGTGGCCCAAGGGCGTGGTTGTCGGGTGGCCAGCTGGAGTACCGGGCTGAGAACTAGGATGTCCTCGACCTTGGAATGCATACTGGCGATCACTAGATGTGGTATATTGCCCCGGAGGCATGCCATATGGCGAGGTCTGACTGTCAGTTGGCCGAGGCTGTGATGACTCGCCAGTGGAGCTTTCCTGTTGCGCTTCAGACGGGTTAATCAACCCTCTGATGCCCAAGGACCGTGGAGCATTGGAGTGTCTCTCGCCGGCTGCCGAAGGGGTTGTGACAACATCTTGGAACGCTTGACTGTCTCGAGATAGAGTACTCTGCTGGGAAGTAAAGGGAGCTCGAGATGGTGATTGCGTCGTAGAGTGAGGTGCAAGCCCCCTCTGTGACATCGAGACCTTTTCCCCTTCACTCTCCCGGCCGTTTTGGCCCGAACATTGACCGTTCTGGCCAGTACTTGAAGCCGAGGAATAGTCCGAATCTGGCCCGGGAGAAGAAGGTTGCTTGGTAGTGTGTGTGTTGTTTTGTCCAGTATACCGGTCAGTTGTATGCAGACAAGTTGTCTGTGCGTTTTCGCCCTCCTTAGCCTCGCGGCTACGTTGGGGTTGGTGATGTCCAGAGAATCGGACAACCGCTGAGATCGCCAGATTGTCGGCTTTGGTGGGACTAACTGGGTCGAAGCCAATAGTCCCAAGGTCTAGATATCACGAATAGGTCAGGAGGTAAGAAAGACTTGTTCAACGGCCGCAACGGAAGCAGCCCAGTCAAGTCAATCTTCTGATCAAAGAGCTGGCTAAAGCACGATGTGGTAGATGCAGGTCTATCGAGATTGGCGTCGGTGGTCGTAATGATGACTTCCCTATGTGATGGCAGGCTGCTTTGCTTTTATCGACTGAGAGAAGGAGATTTCCAGATGAGACGCAAGTTTCAGTGGACAAAGTACTTGGGTGACCGCAAAAGGCCGTGGAAGAGGTTGGAAAGCTGGCTGAAGGTTGGCAGTGCCGATGGTCAGGATTAAATGTGTTGATGGCGTGGTAAGAGTGCAGGCCGAACGGGCCACTCATGACTCTGGATTCGATCCCGGGCAATGAGTGGCCGAGGAGAACCTCAGGCACTAGGTGATGGCTGGATCGACTCACTGTGAGTAGCCAACGCGTCCTTATTCCTTGCTAGAGCTAGTTGTCTTTCTTGCTGGTCTTTTCATAAACCCAGGGATGATCCAACAGTTTGACGTATTGCAGGTCTGTCCTCTTGAGAAGAAAGAATCGTTGCAGAACGTGAACCACAAGTGATAGTTGTTGCTAGGCTGGATATTCGAAGCAGTGTAGTGCGGTGAGCCGTGTTCCTCGTGTGAACTGAATGTTATTTCGATAACCGGGCAGGGTGGCTTGGTGACCAAGGTCGTATTCGATTTAGATGAGCAAGTGTGATCGAAAGGAGTGGTTAGGATTCTCTTGCAAAGCTGCTATGGTTCCAATGTAACCGCGGGTCATTACACGACAGAGACTATTAGGCAAGGTCGGGAGGACCAGGTCTATTTGATTCTTTTTCTGAATTGCCCTAGCGTACTGTAGTTCTCTTATGGGCGGCATAGCCTTCTTATCGACCGAACCCTAGCAACTTGCTGGGGAACCAACGAGCTTAACGTGCATGGGGGTGTACACGGTGGTGGAGGAGAAGGAGGAGAAGAGGAGGATGAACGGCGACATGGATTTGGATACAAGTTGAAGCTGTTGGGTTGTGGACAGCAAATGTGCTGGCCGGGGTACATGGCATGGGATCAAGGGAAACACCAGGGGGTAGACCCAGTCTCGGCGCCATAGGGTGCTCAGACACTGACAGGGCTTAGTCGACCGGTTGCTCTCGTTCGGGTCGAGAGGTAAGTAACGGTACAAGTCCCCTGCTGACATGACGGTACCGACTTTTCCCTCTCTCTCTGCGCACTTGTCTTGCTTGCGGGCCTTGGCTTTGGCTGGGACCTTGACCTAGGGAACTTTGCCTCTTGTTTTTGCTTCTTGTGACATGCCATGCAGAAATACTTTTTTCCAGGAGGGTTAGCCATGCTTGACGCACGGGGCCAAAATGTTCTCGACTGAAGAGCCATTCCGGAAGGGCAGCGAGAAACTGGGATGGTGCTTGCTTCTGCTGCCTCGGTCTTCCTAGCAATGACGGGCAGCAGTTAGTGATGCTTCGCAGCTAGCTAGCTTGAGCTAGCTGTCCGTACCAATTCACAATGCTCAGCTCAGGCGGCGTCAACTTTCAAGTACGCGAGGAATGACTGCTCGGCCGAGACGTAGCGGGCAGCTTGTCATGAACCCAAGGTGCCGCGAGATGACGATGCGCTGCGCAGCCTTTATTGTGTCGAGGGCAGCTCCGTGACCTGCAAGGATGGTGGCACGTCTACCACTCCACGATGCTCATTGCGTATCTTGCTGTCCCCCTCTCGCACAGATGTGTTCGCGTCTGAGGTGTGTGTGCAGGTAAGGCACTGGGGTCTGTTGTCAGCAGCAGTCAGATATGTCTGGAAGGAGAAGAGGAATACTCTTACGCCCCAGGAACGGCTTCCGCTGCATGATGCAAGAATCGGGGAGCTTCCCCTCTCATCACCGCCCTTCTGACCGACTTTGGCAGGCCGAGGGAGAAGCGCGGGATGTTGGACCTTTCTCTCATCTCAGCCAGTGCAGCGTGGGAGGGAGAAAAATCCAAATCGGCCGGGATTTCGGGGGTCCCTGCGTAGGTCTCCGGGGGGGGGGGAGGGGAGAGAAGCGAGAGAAGTAGAACTGGGGAGTGAAGACGACGTCCTTGGACCAGGCTCATGGAAGCTACTTAGACGCTAGGTAACTAGCCGGCTAGCGTAGTTCGTCGAGCATGGCAAGGTACAGAGGGGAGGTAGACGGTAGCGTGCGGTGTCCCGTAACTGTTCAGAGAATAGTGCGGTGGTAGTGTCCAACGTTCGAGTCCATGGATCCCCGTCGAAGACTTTTCATCCCAAAGTGCCCGCCTGCCCGGTGCGGGTAGGATCCAGCGCGGCGTGGGCGATGCTGGGCAGATCGCCATTGTTGTTGCACATCCATTCGGCTCGGCGTCAGTCTCTTGAATAATATTTCATATCTGTATATCCGTACGGAGTACGAATATTGAGCGGAGTATAGGGTATCCAGGTGATGTATAGTATCCGCAGGCAATGGAGCACCTGGTCACATCCATATCTTGTCAGGACCCGGAGCGTCCGTCGGTTCTGGTTCGCTTTAGTGTATACCCAGATGCGCAGATTGTAGCCCCCGGAATCCAGGTAGTTAGCTAAATCCGCACTCCGTGTGTGGCGGTTTAGCCTTTAGGAAAGTCGATTTGCAAGCCCTTGGGCTAATATCAAATCGGCAAGCCGGATAGTGAAGAATGGGGGCCAGTTGGGTTAGCGCAACGGCGGGCCAAATGAATGTCTATGATTGGAATCCATCTGATCAACGGTGACGTTTGGAATGCCCGTCTAGGGCGGGAATAAAGCTGTACTATTTCGCATGAGTGGCCAAGAAAGGAAGACAGGGAAACTTTGAGCTACAACTCAGCGCCGTTATCTCTTGCAGCAGCGGTTCTGACATCTGTACACCTGACGAGAAGGAGAGCACTCGAGCGCGTGATTGCAGTTCAGGAAAGGTGGGCCTGGGGTTCGAGATGAGATACCCAACCCAGATGTTTGTTTGTGTGGGTGTATGTGTCTGCGTGTTCGAGGTGAACTAGAGGCTGGTCAGTCGATGACTCGTAGTGCAGGTTCTCCCACCGGCGGGATCCGATGGAACACCTGTCGGTGACGGATGCGCGATATTCTACTATTCCGTTGCTTCACAGCGGTGTCCAGGGTGAATCAAGGTTGGGCTGAGAAGAAGAGAAAGAAGCGATCTGTACGGAGTACGTAGGGTCGGTCCATGGCAGCCCACGACGATGTTTGAGTTATCTAGACGTGACTAAGGTACCAACTCATTTTGACAGTACGTATACGGAATACTGAGTAATTACTGCCGCGACTTGGGTTGGACGACATTAAACCACAAGGGGAAAGGACGACGAAACCAGAGCTAGGCAAGATTCAAGAAGAAACAATAGCGGAGCTGGACCAGGAGATGGGTAGCAGCCGGTACGGCAGATGCGGAATGATGTAAGTCACGGCCCTCTTCTTTTGGGCGTACCGGTACATGAGCCGTGGTTCCTGACCAAGTTCCTCCGCCTAGCGCACCCTGAGGCTTGCGCACCCATCGGCATGTTTCTGCGAGTTGCAGGGGAGACACGAACGGTGCCAGGCACTTGGAGTGCACATTCCAAGGGCATGGTGCTCAATTTACTCTAGGCTCTGGCAATCTACGCAGTAGTGTGCCAGTAGCTACTCTCAGGTCTGGACGGATACGGTTCATCGTGACCCAACTCACCTGAATGTCCTGAACAGAAGTGGGCTGCTTTAGACCTCGTTGTCGAGACATGTCTCCTTCCCCCGGACATGTCTCTACCTTATCCATACAGATACTTCAAAGCATTAGCACGGTAGGTAGCGTAGTGCCCACCGGCAGCACGATGCTACTTCCGAGGCGAGATCCGGCTTGCTGCCGATGGCGACAACCCTCCGGTGCTTTAGAGTTCGGTAGGCAGCGTATCGTTCGGAATCTGGGGCAAGCCGCAACGCGGGAAAGGGGAGGCTGGAGCTTGGAAGAACGGTGTGTATCTGGAACTTGTGTGCCAGACTCTCAGCAGAGTCTAATTGCAAGGAACTCAACTTGTGTATCGTACTTGATTGACCTCGCTCTCGATTGGATGTCATGCGTTCTTGGACCCTGACCTTCCGACGGCTTGGGCAGACAGGCGACATACTCCGCTCCTGGGCCGAGCTTTAGGAGGGGAGGGGACGGCTCAGGTGGTGTCGACGAGTGTTTGTGTCCTTTCTTGCGCAAGATGGATAATGAGGAGCTGCTAGCCGTGGGTAAGGAAGTCTATTTGATGACGGAATTTCCTTGCGAGGGACCACTAGGCAAACATGCAAGCATCACGGCATAGGACAAGCTGGGATGAAGGTGGTAATTGGAATTGGGGGCGGGAGGTAAGGGAACGGACGACATTCATCGCTTCATTGTGCAAAGCACGAATCGAATCGCAGCAGCGTGATAGTAATGAG
This sequence comes from Colletotrichum abscissum, assembly GCF_030869225.1. NCBI lineage: Eukaryota > Fungi > Ascomycota > Sordariomycetes > Glomerellales > Glomerellaceae > Colletotrichum > Colletotrichum abscissum. Next base: position 31,193 of record NW_026850521.1, read on the forward strand.
ATAATCGAGACTCGAGATTGAGCCAAAGCCTGAGCATGAGCCTGGCTGTTGAGTCTTGACAGTCGGTCAAGTGCCGCACCGTTTACTCATCGTCGATGCCAACCAAAATTGGCTTTTCATCTTTTCATTTCGTTTCTTCCTCTGGTTCTCTCCCTTTCGTTCTCTGTCTAGTTCCCTTCTTCCCCGCTCATTAATCACATCACTCTCATCTCTTTTTTCCACCCCGCCCGCTTGTGTTGCAACTAGCTCCCAGGTCTCGACTCCTCTCATGTCTCCCCAAAAGGCATTCACACCCACTCTGAGTTTCTCCGAGTATCTGAGCCCTAGACAAAAGAAGCTGCGAGTCTATCGTTGAATGTCTCAAGCTTCACTCGTCTTGTCTCAAAACGGCATCCGATGCTTGCCTACTCAACTGACTGCTGACAATTGCCCTACGGTGATTATGAGTCTAAGAGTCTAAGAGTCTAAGAGTCCGACCATCTGAGACGATTCTGAGTTGTTCAACACCACCTTTGACAACCCTTCATTGCAAGACGACCCAAGCCAGCCCAGTCATGCACTGCGTGATGTGACGCGATGCACAGCACAGCACAATAAAGCAAGCAAGCAAACCACATCGCACTTGCACTTGAACCATCTGGATATTGGGCACCCATGACGCATCCACATTCCTCCTTATCCCCTGTTCCCTGACACATCACGCCTGTACAACCACAACCATCCTCACCCTGGGGCTTTCCTGGTCCGCGCTTGCTAAAGGTATCCTCAACGGAACCACTTCCTCGCCATCGTTCTTGTCTGCCTTTCCTCTCCACCGCTGGAGTAGGTTTTCCTAGGCCCTGGGCAGCTGGGCTGGCATGCCTACCGCTTATCCCTGCCCTCCCAGCCCACGCCATCCCAGCTGCACCTTGGACACGTTTTGGCTCCTCATTTTCTCTCGCGGAAGACGGAATCTAGCCCTGGCTTGCTCTAACGTCACCGTCACCGTCTTTTCGAGAAGACGACAAGGACTCATCAAAAACGATCTCGTCTCATCCATTCCTCCCGCAGCCAGCGGACGGACACAACTCCCAGACGCTATGGATACTTGTTCTCTCCGGCCCACTGCGGCGATCTTGATCCGGAAGGCCCTTCTGTCTCACGCTCATCGAATTTCGACCTGTCATATTCACGTCCAGGCCGGCTCTACGATTCGAGCACTATGGAAACATACGTGTACGAACTACAGAGTACGGTGTATGTCTGTCTATGCCATACACAATCCGTCAAAGAAACCATGACCGCTTTCTGTCTCATGCACCGACAGCTCTTCCATGACAGCACAGCAATGCAGTCGGCGCTTGAACGGATACAAACACGCTTCTGCCTCTGCTTCGCTCTCACTTATCCAACTTGTCGTTCACTGCTGCCCGACACGCCCGCAGCGTCTTATTCCCGCCGTGTCTCATTGAAACATTGCGCAGACTGCAAGAAGACGACCAATGGTCCGTCCCGAAGGCTGGTAGTACCTACAGAGTTCCATAGTCACTGGACTTTTGTCTGGCTTCTGGAGCTTCTCAAAGCAGGGACCTGAGTCGCACATCTCGTGTATCTGCCCCTCTCGAGGTGAATCCGGCAAGCTCCAGAGACCTCCCCAACTGATGATTGCATGCTAGCCCTACAGATACAGGCAAATCCATTCCACGCTCGTAGAAGGCGGTCAGTTGACGTGCAAAGTTTAACCCCCATAACATGCAAGCTAGCAGACCGATGGTCTGTTTAGATCCACACTAGGACGCATGGTGCATCCGCTTCGTGGAAACATATTGCGCGCATCACATCGAGTGTCGGGTGGGTTGAATAGATGAACTTCCTGGCACTCCTGGCACTCCTGGCAGGTTGACCGTGGCCATGGATGCGATGCTCACCACCTTCTTCTGATCCCGCCCGCTGCATCTTAGGATCCTCGTCCAGGCCATGCCGTGCCATGCCATGCAAGCCCTGCCTCCCGGCCTCCTGGAACACCATTCACGGGCGGCCACGGTCGCTGCTTCTGGATCGATGCCGGACAAAAAACCTCGTTGGGACATGGCAGCGAACATACGCCACAGGAGCGGGTCGCCAGCAGACATGGCCACATCTTGCGTGCATCTCAGCCCACTGTGAACGGGATGCTTCCATTGGTAACGTATCACCGGCGACCTCATCATGGCTAAACAAATCTGCAACGAGTCCGAAGGGGGGTGGCCGGTGATCCAACTTCAGCAGCTGGCCTGTTCCGTTGTTTAATGTTGGAGGATGGACGACACATGCATAGTTCCAAAGAGGCTACAATCATCGCTCCAGAATCTGATCCTATCTCTCCCTCGCACTCTTTCTCAGCATTCCATTGAGCATTCATTGTCAAACCTGCCTCCATTGTTTCGTTTGCTTCTTCGCTGCAAGAAAAAGCTTCCCCACACCACTATCGATTTCGATGTAATATCCCCTGCAGGCAACCCTACGAACTGAAATAACCAACCATCCTTGACGGCAAGGCTCCCCCCCTCGCATGCTCCCACGCTCCCAAGATGGCCCCAGTGAGCCGACACCGACTATGACCGGCCACCGGGCACAGGCTTCTGCTTCTGCTCCAGCTGCCCGTCACACGGTCACTTGCGGCGACATGGGGAGCGGAGGACTATGTAGGGAAGAGGATCCTAGCTGGGGAATTGAGATTCTCTGGGAAGACCCTCCATCTCACCCTCCATTTGTTCTCTCTCCACACTTAATGGTCTCCCACCCACGCCCTTCCACCGTGTCTCATTTCTTCTTCGTATTATCGTTTAATTTTCTCTCTGGGGAGGAACTCATTCTTCACGTCGGCTTTTCTTTTTGGTTTCTTCTGAGCGGCCCACTGCCAGGCTTTCTCCTCTGGCAGCCAGGCCAAATGCGCCTTAGGTGCCGAGTTCATAGACACTGAGAGGATCCAGCAGCTTTCGAAGCTGAACGGAGACTGTTATTGGTTGTCTTCCAGCGTGGTCGGCGCAAGTCAGTCATTATATCACGCCCGCGGCTGCCAACCCTACCAACGCGACGTGTGATATCAGATCCTTGGCCCCCAGCGACGCACAGCACCACCCGCGGGACGTGTCGTTGTACATGCACCGTGGCCACCTGCATAAGCTCTATGTAAGGCCCCAGAAGGAAGGAAGTGCGACCTGCGGCCCAATATGCGGCCCCTGACACCTCTGTCTATCGCCTACGGTAAGGTGTTCAGGGACAGGCCGAGTACAGAGGTACCTTGGTCTCGTTCCAGATGAGACGAGACGACACTCACATAGCGTCACGAATACTTGACCTAACGGTTCACAGCCTACGAATACCTCAGAGGCTTAGACACCAGGATAGACTAGCAGAGCGACGTAGCTGACGAGCAAGAGCCCAGCCAGCCCGCGACAAGAGTACCATGGTGCTTGGTGCGAATCATCGCAGAGAGGCGGTTGCCTCCCGCCGCCAGCAAAGTCACTAACCCGCCTCACCAAATGAGTCGTTCCAAACGAGTGGATAGCCGCAATAATACCACACTGTCTTAGCCCTTCCGGGATATTTCGCGCTTCCGCGAAAAACAACGATGCTGTGCTGGTACGCAATCCGGCATGTTCGTTCGGCTCTGCCCTTCTGATCCCAGCTTCTGGAATCTGGCACGCGATGCACCCCTACCAGCCTACCAGTAACCTAGTCGTGGAACACGGGTGTGTGTGCGCGCGCGCGCGAGATCACCTCGCCAGACGAAATCACGTTCGCGAGGGACCTGACTTATGCAGACTGAGTGTACGGAGTACGGAGTACAGATAGTTGGTTTGAGTTACAGAAGTTGCAGCACACGTCCGATGAACTGGGGTTATTGCGACAACGAGACCAGCTCAAACCTGTTTCCGGTCTTACCGCGAGCTACGCGCGCGTATCTTACCGCGAAGCTCCCCGAGCTTTCCGTGACGAGAGTGAGTATCGAATGTCCAGAGCCAACCACGACCTGTGTGATGCGTCACACCAAACTTACATCGGTGATTTGGCGACAGCGGCTTCTGTGACTGGAATGAGATGATGAATGAGAGGCAGTGCAGTACTTCGTACAGTGCAATATGGAGACAGCGCAGGCGCATATCAGGGCTAAAGAGGAACCCTACCCTGTCTCGCCGCAAGATTGGCTTCACACCCCGTTGCGAGGCTCAAATTTGATCAACTTCGGAAATGTTACGTCTCGAGACCGCGGGCATGGATATCCCTTCAAAGAGCTTTCAGCCCGCAATGTGCCAGAGCCAAGGGAAGCAACGTCGGGACTGGAATAGCGTACCTCCTTGATTCGAGACGAACGGGCAACGCTCATCTCATCGGACCTTGTTCGCGACATTCGCAGGGAGTATGAACTCGACCGGATGTAACGTCGAGCTGGGAACATGGCCATGCTATCTGGAGGCATTCCCCTGGTTTTCAAGCTTTCATTTACTCGTCGCTTCCAGAGCCGACGCGCGAAACAAGCACCGTGCTGGGCAGGTAGGTTGCGGCATAGTTGCAGGCTCTGGGCAAAAAAGAGGGGATAGAGTCTATTGTTATGCCCTTGATAAGATGGCATCGCCAGCACGCCTTTACGAATACTACTAATGTACATCACCGACCCAAAGCTCCGTTATTCGGAGTGGATGCGATGATGATGATGGTGTTTGACGGCAAGCAAATCTATCCAATTGGTACCAAGACACTTGCCCCCCAGCAGACCTCCAAGGTTTATCAAGGCCCCTCTGTACCAACCAACCGCTTTGGAATAGCTAAGACAGAAAAGTTTGGCGGTCTTTGACGGCGCTACGTTTCGTTCCGTGTTAGTCGTCACAAAGTTTCGACCAATTCGGGGTCCTGGGCTAAAAGAGCCTAAGAGAGGGGCCGGCGAATGTGGGAGACGCAATAATATCAATCACGCGCCCAAATTCTAACATTGCGTCGTGGGAAGTTGCGAGATGAACCCCCACCGAAGGGCCGAAGTTCACGGTTGATAATGATGAGACAAGTGAGACATCTGCAACGACGACAGGAATGGGGGTATCGTTAATTACGATGATCAACTGCCGTCAACGCCTGAACCCAGCCAGGCCAGAGCGCATGTAAGGTGGGATATTGTTTGGGTTGCTGGGCAGATATTACACTGGCATGCTGTTGGTAGCCGAAAGCTGCATTCCGCCACCATTCAGAGTTTCCAAGCGGCATGTAAGTGTGTTGCTGAATGCTTCAGAACACGAACAAGTTCGGTGCTCTACAAGACCAACTCCAGAGCTTGGTAGCCCTCGTCGCTTTGCCAGGTTTTACCCCTTCGTCCAAGCCACCAAAAGCATATATGATGGTAAGATTTCGTTCGACATCGACAGGTCACATCTAATAACACACAGCGCGCGTTCAGAGAGAGAGACAGAGAGGATTGAATGCCTGTTCCCTGCCCGTCTTCACTGTCCGGCCCGTCCCTAGTAATTTGGCTTCCAAACTAGTCAGCAGCAGCGCACATCCAATAGAACCGAACCGCCCACTGGCATGAATTGGCGCGGTATCGTTAGTGCTGTGACGGCTCTACTTCTTCTTTGGTTCCCTGACAGGCCGCAGACGCACGCACGAAAAGAAGGAAGAAGAAATTTGAAAGGTGATACTTTTGGAGTGCGCCGACGATCGTGTGGATGGTGCTTCCCTGGCCAAAGACGATCGATGTCGTCTCAAATCTCGCCAACTGGCAAATGAGTTGAGGGGACAGCTACACACGCATCTAATCCTCTTTCTCTTCAGTCATTCTTTCATCCACCCCCTTAGCAAACAAGGGTAGAGGGCCAAAAAGAGAGAGAATGCTACCCTGACGAAGCAGGTTAGGTATGTGATGGCACAAGGCAGGGCGGGTAGGCACGGCGAAGTAAGGTAGGGGAGGGAGGGGGAGCGGAAGCGGATAGCGGATAATACGTGATGTGAGGATGGCATGCATCTTGCAGCTGCAACTAATAAACGGTTGCTTCACACGGGCCGTGGTTCATGCGCCCAACCCTCTCTCTCACAGAGTCTCAACCGACTTCGACCTCTTCCTGCCCCGTACTCCGTTACCCCCTGCCTGGCTGGCTTTGCTGGACAGACCAGACCAAGCTCGGAAACGAAGTTGTCGATAGGTAACGGGAGAGAGAAAGAGGAGAGGCACAGACGCGCGTGATGATCAATGACACGGGCTTTTTTTTTGGCCAGCGGGTGACCCGTGTGCCCGCCTCGTGCAGGTTGCTGCTCGTTATGCAGCAAGCCGTTTGGGGAGAGAAAAGAGGCAAGGTGCTTGCTTGGGTTTGCTTGAAGCCTACCTGGTTTGGGGGCTGCCTGGCTGGATGAGTGATGCGCGCCTAATAAGAGCTTCGCCATTTCATTAACATTGGCAGCTCCAACGCCAACGTTACTGTCACTGGTGAGTAGCTTGCGACGTCAGGGCGACGGAGCTCTTAACCGATACGACTCTGGAGGCATTCGTGACGAGGAACACCCTTTCTCTCGCACGATGCTCATCACTCCCGGAGCCAGCGCGCCAATCAACCTCTCACTCCAAGGTCAGGCGATTGTATGGACAGCAAACAAAGTATCTTGACAACAAGATGCGCGCAGTTACTGTTTTCGTAAGGCTACATATACATGTCATCGATGGTTCTTTTTTGGTTACTCCCGCCTGAACCCGCATCCGCACCCGAATGAACAGCTGCACGATTCATGAGAGCGCGAAATCCCTCCCCATGAACCGTGAACGAGCCCTCGTTACAACCCCACCCCTCGTTCGGGAAATTTGCAAGAAGGAGACGCTGCTAACTCCCCCCGGGTTGCGGGCGATCATTGATGTCTGATCACCCCCTAAAAAGCCCTTGATGATGATGAAAACATTTCAATCGGGGAGGGGGCCGCACTGCATAGCATACTTACCTACATGAACGGCTACCCCATGAATGATGGAAACTTGTTGGCCTGGACTGGCCCATGAACTACTCACCTCAAGGCTCAAGGTCCCTCCTCGGCCCTCCTGGGTGCGGTACCATTGGATTGATACGAAAACCTGGACAATGTCCATCCATTCCCCTCCCGTTTCTTCGTATTCAAATACATCTAGAGCGGGTCATCCTTTTTTGTTTCGGTCCCTCTCGCGTTGGTCATCTTCCATTTGTTCCTCCAATCTTCGATGAGCGTAGCGGGTTTCGCTTGACAGACGTGACAGCTACAAGCTGCTTTGACCCCCTTCTGGAGGGGTTCGCAACGGAGCCAAGGTGAGGTTAGAGGCTCGTAGCCAAGCCCGAGGAAGTAAAGAATAAGGGGAAACCGTTACGCGCAGGCCAGTTTCGGCACGTGAATTGAACGGCTTGTTTGCAAACACTTCTTGGGACCAACGTTCGGATGAAAAAAAAAATGGCGAGAGACATCACTTGCACAAGTGACGAAACCGCGTTTGGGGGCGCGGCCAGACAGGCGGCCCTCGGCTCACTTACTCACTCACAGGCACACAGCTCACTCACTCATTCGCACAAGGTCTCATTCACTCACTCACTCACTCAACTTTCGGCCGCGACGGGCCAGGGTCACGGGGGCGCGGACGATCTGGCACATCTCACTCACCACAAGTTTGTTTCCGCGGCACCGCCGTCCCGGAACATGCACCCAATGCTTCCCCGGGCCCCCGGAACTGGGTGTTGGGGGGCCTGCAAGCAAACATTTCGTCTTGCATCAACAACAACCTCTTAGCCTTGCGAATTCAACACCAGTCACAACTCTGTTGGTGCAAGGGTTTCTTCTTCTTTTTTTTTTGCTAATGAATCTCATTGTGTTGGTCGATCATGAACTTACGCTATGTACGAAATCACAAAGTTACAACGACATGATACAAAGTTTCCAAACCAACGAGATCGCCCTCGGCGGGCAACGATCATCCATCCGGAACCGAACAAACTACAGATACAGGGTTGACAAGCGTCGCTCGCTCCTTGGCTTTTTTGTGTTTGTTTTCTGCCCACTTGGCAATGATGAGCTGCATCAGGAGATTTTCTGCTGAGATCTGCCGGTCAAATTTTCTTTGAAGTTTTATTGAAACATCTTCTTACCCTTGTCCGCTTTTTGCATCTTATTTCTTTTGGCCTGTTTTCTCTCCTTACGGAAATTTCCTAGGTCACTTTAGGCTACCAATTTCTTCCACACGGGATATTCCGTCTCCCATTTTCAGTTATCATGGGAGGCCTCGAGATGGGCAAGTCTGTCGACCTGTGTGGTTTTCCATTCTTCGATGCAAATGTGTGCGTGTGTTGTATGCGTGTGCACTTGTGGACTTTGATCAATCTTGTGTTCGTTCCTCAAGACACAAAATCGCGGGACTGAGGCTAAGCGGCCCGTCTTCCGCGTATTTACTCGACTATTCGGGTAATACGAACGCCTGGCTCCGTGGTTCTTCTCGGGGTGGGCAAGATGCTTCATCCCAGGGGAAAAGGCCAGATAACAAAATTCCAAGCGGAACGGCGGGATATCCCCAGCGAGTTGTCATTGATAAAAGCTGGCTCTTTACAGAGTTGGTAATAGAATGACTCCGCTGACGCTGTCGTGACGTCTGCCTCTCTTATTACTTCTCCAAAAAGACGCTTTCTTCTCACCCGGGCGGAGTGTCTGCGGAGTGACGAACCGAACCGAGAAAAAAACGTGGTGCGGTCGGGTTTCCTTCGGGTAAATGTTGAGCGAAACGACTCGTTTACGCAGACAGCATTCCCGGGTTTACTATCTGTACAAGGATATAGCTAAACCTCCCCATCGCGAAATCCCTCACTCTTGAATCTCCAGTAGTATCAAGTATAGGACAGAGTGACAATCCGACCAAAACAACGTTTCTTTGGATCGAGTTTGCCGGGCGATATTACACAAAAGTTCACTCTGTACAACCAAACAGAATGGCACCTCTTCAGACATGGACGGTCGATAAGCCGTACCTCAACATCCACTGCGGCCTGGGCGAAGGACCATACTACGAAAGGGCGGCCAACATCCTCCGCTTCGTCGACATCAAGAAGAAGAGGGTCCACTTTGTCAACCTCGAGCAAGGGCCCGAGTCCCTGCGGACGGTGCAGCTCGACGTGCCCGTCGGCGTGACGGCCGACGTCGAGGGGGTCGACCCGGCCGACAAGATCCTGGTCGGCCTCAAGTACGGCATCGCCGTGCTCGACGTCCGGTCGGGCGAGTACGAGTACGTCGCCAAGCTGCACGACCGGCACAATGAGAGGCTGCGGTCCAACGACGGCGCCGTCGACCCGAACGGACGGTTTTGGCTTGGTACCATGACGGATTTCGGGCTGGGTGATTTCCAGGTTGAAGGTATGTTACGAATACTCTCTCATTCGGCGGGGGACGTGACATGAACCCTTGTCACACCGCATCTCTCACTCACCTCACAGCCCCCGTCGTCATGACAACACAAACCTCTTCACCGCAAGCACACTCCCGAAAAAACCAACATGCACCAGAAGAAACCTTGTAAGAAGAACATGAACTCACTCATCGGGGTCACCGACCCCCTCCCCCCTTAGGCGCACTGCACCGCTTCGACGGAAAGTCGGGCAACGAGCAAGTCCTCCAGGATATCCTGATCCCCAACTCGGTGGGATGGTCCCCGGACAACAAGACAATGTACTTTACGCACTCCACCGACCGTAAAGTCTACGCGTGGGACTACTCTGTCGCCGACGGCGGCGCGCTCTCCAACAAGCGCGTCTTCTACAGCCACGACGGTAAAGGCGAGCCCGACGGCTTCCGCGTCGACACGGAGGGCAACCTGTGGCACGCCGTCTACGGCGAGGGTCGCGTGCTCAAGATCTCGCCCCAGGGTCGGCTCCTTGGCGAGGTGCGCGTGCCGACGCTGGCGACGAGCTGCGTGCAGTTTGTCGGGACCGAGCTCTTCATCACGACGGCGCAGCTTGGCGAGGACGAGGGGACCGAGGAGCAGAGGGAGCTTGGGGGCGCGTTGTTCCGCGTCGATGTTGGCGCCAGGGGTCTGGAGCCGTTTGAGTTTAAGCTCTGATGGAGGGGGTTCCCGGGGAGGGGGAGATGGATCCGGGCTTTGGATTGAGGGTTCAACGTGAGTTTGGGGTAAAGTAGCGCGTATCGTGGTTGAGGTCGTGGTCTCGTTTCATGGGTTCATGGCCGCGATTCCCACGGATGGGGTCTGATGAGCATGGGGGCATGTGTCACGTAGCTGCATCAGATACGAAGCGCGTCCTTCACGATACCCTCACAATGGAACACGAGCTATGGTACTTCGGGGGGGCCTGGAAAAATGAATGGCTAGGGTTTCTGAGTCCAGACTCCAAAGGAAACTAGGTAGGCAAGAGGGTGATAGTGGGATGCGTTGATGACGGCAATGAAGCATACGACACCGCTCTTTCTCTCCCGGCCTCCCTCTCTTCGTCGCCGTGCTTACCCGCGTCTCGCTATCGATTGCTAAAGACTCATGCTACCTTGATATCGTGACATTTCAATGGCCAGGTTTCTCACGGACGTGGACGACGATAGCTTGCTTCATTAGGACTGGAAGCAGAATGCGTTGTCGATGGCACCGGGTCCGAGGCCTAAACACCCTGTCTAACCTGCGCTTCTTGCGCTTCACGATAATATCTTTTGGCGGTTTGCCTAGGAAAGAGCCCTTTGACTCATGTTTGTTGCCAATTGAGTTGGTGATATGCACTCCGTATTGTATATAGAACTGCAGCATGCAGCAGGTTCGCCTCACTTTTACACCGTTCAGGTCCATTCATATACGGAGGGTGGGAAGAAGCAGGGGAGATGCAACTGGCTTTTTTCTTTTTGCTTTTGGGCACCAATGCTTCTCGCAAAGTCTCAGCTCCTTGCTGCGTTTGCACTGCATGCCCAACTGGTCATACCCCATTGCATTCCATCGCGGGACGTATGGCAGCGGCGAAGGGAAGAGGTGCAGCTAGTGACGTCCGACATCGCTAGTGTATATGCAGAAAGGCAAAGGCCATGTATGTAGCCCGCGGAGGGGGAACATGGCCCAGCCTAACCCAACGAACCTGGCGGTCTTGTATACGCCCACCACACCCACACCTGTCGTCCGTCGTCGCCTATCTGCTGCATCTGCAACATCGACGTGGCAGGCTGGTCGCGGGTCATGTACACATACATACAAGACCCGTGCGGACCAGGTACCGCCGTCCGGCCGGGTGTTTCTCCCTCTCTTACGCTCTTGCTTTCTCGCAGTCCCGGTTTTCTGAGATCGGAGAATTAAAGTGGCTCCCCAAAGGAACGAACGACCGGGGGCTGCCGCATCGTGCAGTAGATCGGAGCCCGAGCCGCCATGTCATCCCATTCCCATGCTAGACTGCCAGGGGAAGGGAAAAATCGAATTGCGGGATTGTGTCTCTTGGGTTTAACCTGGGCCTAGTCTAGCCCTTCCAGCCGGCCCCCAGGACCCCTGGTCTCCCGGCGATGAGCCCCGGATCCATGGTTTGCCGCCGCCGCCGCCGCCGCCGTCGCCGTGCCGTCCCACCGCTGGTTTTTCCAGCCCGCTACTTGAGTGCATACATGCGTACCGGGAATAGATCCTTGGGAAAGCCGTTCTGCAGCTCCGTCTTGACAAGGCGCAGACCCGCTTGCTGAAAGAGGGCGCGGAACTTGTCATCCACCCTGTTTTGCGTTTGCCATGCGTCAGTGTCCTGTGTATGTATGTGTATGTACATGTATTATGCAGGTGTCTTGCATGCGCCGCAGACCATCCAGTTACGTGGGCCATTGAGAGTAAACTGATGACCGCTACTGAGGCAAGGTTTCCAACAACATGACGGGCTGTGGTGGGAGAGCTTGGCGACAATAGACCAGGGTAGGAAGTCGGGGAGGAAGATGATAGGTTTGAAGGCGAACTCACCTCGTCACACTGCTGTCAACATCGTCGAATAGATCGACACCGCTAGTGCTCAAGTTTTCCTTGACGACGATGAGACCATCATTGGGGGCAACAACGGCCTTACAACGGCGCATGTAGACTACAAGCTGGTCGTCGGTGAGGTGGCCGAGACACCACTGGTTCCAAATGAGGTCGTAGGCGGTGCCATCAAGTGGCTTCCACTCCTCGAGACCAATGTTGAAGACGGATCCCACGCCAGACTTTTCCTGTAGAGCGGCGGTGAACTTCGCAATGGGTTCGACGATGTCAACTTGTTCAGCTACATCGAGAAGGAAACCCTCTGTGATGCGGCCGATGCTGGGGGTTGGGGGTTAGCAAGGGTCTGCATGACACGGAGACTTGAACCGGGGAGACAGGGATGTTGCAGCAAGTATCCGTACACCACGGTGAGAGGTTCCGACATGAGATGCAAAAAGTAAGACAAGGGTTGAAGAAACGGGTCAGGAGAGGCAAATCATTAGCTCGGCCCGCTCGTGCAGTGTTGCGGTTGCGGTGGGTAAGGGTAGACAGAGAGTGAAAGTGAGACAGAGTATGGAGTAAATTGAGCATGAGCAACTGCAGAAGGAGGCAAAGAAAGAAAGAAAAAAAAAAGGTTGGGAGGCGGTGAGTTGAGATAGCGGTGAGGGACGCCAGGGGGCGTGTACGGATATGAAGTTTGCGAGGTCGACTTTTGAAAATCAAACGCAAGCCATGTCCAATGTACGGGTACACCGGACGGAAGAGAAGAAAGTCGCAAGAAAAACTCACCCGGCCCCGCCTTCCAGAGCGCGGCTCACCGTCCGCAGACCGCTCTTCGAGCCAATGCCCAGTTTGGCGAGAAAGTTGCGCGAGCCCTGCAGGTCGACCTTGCTGATGTAGGGGAAACCGCCCAGCATACCGTTCACGTCGGCATCGATGCCCTGCCAGTAAGAACGGCCATCGGCGGCGCTGATCTTGGCGTCTGGCGGCGGTGTGGCTGTATGTTCTGCTGTTCCTGTTCCTGCTGGTGCTGAAGCTGCGGCAGCTTCTTCGTCACCGGGCATTGTGATGCAACGCGGGCAGCGACACGCAACCTCACTTGCTCGTCTTCAGCAGGTGTGTGTATGTGTGGTTGATGATGTGTGTGGCTCGTTGGCAGACAGCGTGGTAGTGAAGAAACGATCGGAGGTTGCTTGGCTGTGTCACATTGTTGAAGAATATGTGCACTGCATCACAGCAACAATGGTTGACGTGGATGCGAAGATGGAGATGACTCGGGTTTGTGCATCTTTACTGGATTAGAAAGAGTGACGTGCGTCTAGATGCATATAGACAGCTAATAGTACGCTAAAGCACAAGTATTGTTTAAACACACTTGAGAAAGCTCCTACCATGTGAGATAAGATAAGAGAGCACCGATAAGCCGATTAGATTGGGAGAGACATGGAAGTCTGGGCAGGCAGATAAGGAACCTAGAAAGTCGTCATCAATCACGCGAAAAGAAGCTCTCCAATCTAAGGTTAACCTCCCAACTCTATCATGACGGACTGCACCGGGCCCTTCGTTGCCCACTGCGCGCAATTAAGTTGCCATGAGAATGCTTGCCGGAATTTCTGCACTAGAAGAGTTTCTTTTGCCTTATGGTTCTTATATCCATCTGAACCTCCAGCCAACTTAAGTTAATCTCAGCTCCTGCAGCTGTCAGCCTCTCCCGGAACCCTACGGAACACCAGCGCGGAGCATAATCTCACTTCGATATCACGACGTGCCAAAATGACGACCTCGTCTGATGGCCCGTCGATTGCCAGGTCAGCCAGTGCTGTCTGGAAGACTCACTTCCCTTTCATATTCAGTCTGCATTGTGGCACCGCCTGCGCCCGAACGCACACCTCTATGTGAACGACACTTTGCAGGATCGTTCGGCCGTTATGCGCATCAATTTCCAGGCAGCGGGACGTTGGAGGATTCGAAGGGACGATTTCGACTACATATTCCAGACGGTCTCTGTCTTCTCAACTCCTGGAACCAGTCAGGTGACTGTGCTTTTCCATTCGGAAATAATTGCGACGAAGCGGGAACTGTTTTGCCTATTAGCCGGCCACCGACAGCAAAAGTCGCCGTACTCAGCCACACAAGTCCATGCCGTCCTCGTTCTCAATTGCCTCATGGGCGTTGTCAAACTGACTGGCTTCATCAACGGACGAGGTGGTTTTCCTGAAATGGACTCTCGAATGAAAATAGTTTGTCGTCCCGGTGGGATCGATGGGATTTCCTGTTGGGATTCGGCTGCGACGATGCTCACCTCGTCTCCCAGAGTCCCCACGACTCCGGCAAAACTTGTCTCTGAAGTGAGCGGCTCATGTCTAAAACTTCCAAAATCGGAACCCGAGGGACCGCAGTGTGGCCTGTGTCTCGAGTTGCAAACGATTATTTCCAAATACCTACCAACTGATCTGCGATGGAACCAGGAATCCGGGGATGCCAAGAGTTGTAACCAATATGCAACCGATATCAGGCGCGAGAAAGATTATGGAACAAAGGATCTGCAGATTCCTTGGAGGACATCGTTTCCTCAACCTCCAAGGCCTCACCCTGGACGCCTCGGCCATGGCCGGTGCCTTTGTCGACCTCTCTTGACCTGTCGACATTGACATCATGTGATACTCCAAGAAAACACAGCCCAGTCGAGGTTGTGCGTGGTGCGGTCCAGGCTTTTTTGAGGCAAGGGGCCTTTCTGGGCTGAACGCAAAGCCCAGCCGTAACCAGGCACGCCAGGTTTCTCCTACACACTACCACGCTTCTGATACTAGCCCGGGGCCCGAACGTCCAAGATTGGATCCCCTTTTCTTCCCCGCGGGGGCGGAACCTGCGGATCGCGTGAGGCGACGTTCGATTGCCTGTCTAGATCACTGGTTCGGTATTTCGGCAGCCTTGTGGCTGCATCTACTCGTTGAAGCTGTACGGCTCTTCGGCTTTTAAGCGCCGTGTCAAAAAGCTTGACTGACAACGGCCACCGACGACGGCATACTGCACCCGCGCCGCGTAAGTCTATTCCCTCGCATCACGGGTTTCCTTGAATTTTTCCTCGGTGAACACGATATCCGGAGCTGAACCAAAGTTCAAGGACAAGGGGCTGTCAGATTTACAGTTCTATGCTTCTTTCTTATTCCGTCACCAGGCCCTAGTCATTTGTCAATTGCGCATATCAGCAGTTCTCGAGAACGTCAAGAAATGCGCGCAATCCCCCCCTGGGACGTTTAATCCGCCAGCCTATCGAATCTTGTCGTTTTCGGATTGAGTCGTGGGCAACCATGCAACGAATGGTGTCGAGAAGACGACGAGCAGGGTGGGACGAAGCGAAGCGGTTTGAGGCGGTTTGACCTTGCTGTGTTCTGCAGCGACGGCCCAACCACAGCATCTTTCAACCACCAAAAGGGGATCAGGGGGATTGAACAAAGTTTGCTGCCTTCAAACATGAAAAAACGCGAAGAGAGGATCAGAAGAGGGGCACGAGCCAGGCAGATCACCCGTGGTCGTGGTTAATCGTGTGGATGTCTCTCCGGATCCCCAATGCTTATTCCTGAGACTGGCCAGGGGCGACCTTTGAGTTCCGAATCAAGCATGAATAACCTTACAAAGTCTGTGGGTGGCCCTGGTTCGCGCTGCATGATACGAAAAGGGTGTGGGACTGAAGACTTCGGACGAGGGAACAGAGTTTCGGTTGCCTCGAGCACCTTACCCTTTCTGAAGGTCTGGATGTAAAGGACTTGGGACGACGATGGACCGAGTCCCGAAACGACTCTCTGCGGTTGGCCTGACTCAACGGCTGTTGCTATTCTCATTACGATGCAGATGAGGATATCGACAAATCGTCTCTTGATCCATGAGTGGTGGCTCAGCGCCCAGCACATTGACATCTGTCCTGCTAGAGTGGTTTCAGGCACCCTCGGTCACAATGTCTCGACATGTTCCGCCTCACGCCACTCACAGTCGTATTGGGGCCACCTGATTTGGGACGAAGGACGAGTGAGTACATAAAGATCTGACCAGTTCCGCGTCGTTTGAATTTTCTTTTGATTTGGTTCGACGGCAGGCCTCACAGTATCAAATTTAATACAGACATTCCCTTGGAAACAGTTGCTTCGGTTCAACATTCATCACAGAATCATCTAATATTTCATCAACTTCGGTTCACTTCAGTCCATCAAAATGAAGTTCCTTACATTCGGATTCCTTCTCGCCTCGACGATCGTTAGCGTCAGCAGTGCTCCCACAGATATCGATAGCAGGGCTGTCAGGTAGGTCCAGGAGCATCACTCGTGTTGTATCGAGAAAGCCGACTAACAACACTTTCAGTTATCAAAACAACTATGACCAACACTTGGAGGACCGCGAGGAGCGCAAGGAGGCTCGCGACATCTCCATTCCCTCGTTCGCCGGCGTCGAGACCACCAGCGGTGTGGTCGCCGACATCGAGGTTGAGGAGAACGCCGTCCCTCTGAGGGCCCGCCAGCTTCTCAAGAAGAAGAAGGGCAAGAAGGGCAAGAAGGCTAAGAAGGCCAAGAAGGCGAAGAAGGCCGCGAAGAAGGCAAAGGCTGCTGCCCCCGCGAAGGCCAAGGGCAAGGCCGCGACCCCCGCCGCCGGTGCTGCGAAGAAGAAGGCCGCTACTCCTGCTGCTCCCGCCGCCGGTGGTGCTGCTGCCAAGGGCAAAGGCGCTGCTGCTCCTGCTGCTCCCGCCGGTGGTGCTGCTGCTAAGGGCAAGGGCAACGCTCCCCCCGCGGCTGCTCCTCCTGCTGCTGCTCCTCCTGCCGCTGCTCCTCCTGCCGCTGCTCCCAAGGCTCCCGCGGCTGCACCTCCCGCCGCTGCCCCCAAGCCTCCTGCTGCCGCGCCCGCCGCCAACCCTCCGGCCGCTGCTCCCAACGGCGCCGCGAAGCCCATCACTCCCGCTCAGCCGGCTGCCGTTGCACCTGCCCCTGTCGCTCCTGCGATCCCCGCGGGCAAGAACAACGGCAACTGAGTTACGTCTCAGCAGATGGTTGTGGAGGTTGGAGGTTAATGGATAGAGAAAATCAGCACTGGTGCTGGTTGCTTGATTCGGTTCACGAGGTTTACGACAATGCGCAGTTATGGCGATTTCACAAGGCCAAACAGATGTGGTGACAAAAGAGTTTAGCCGCATAGGACGTGGGCAAATCTCCTTCCCTTTGGAACCCTTCCTCCATCTCAGTGGTGGTCGAGTCCGTGGGCTTTCGTCCCTGACGGCCTCAAGAAGGCAGCCTAGGAGCTGTCATTGAGACGTCTGGATGAGTTAGGGGTTTGAGACCGGAGTGCGGAAGTACATACATAGCCACAACGAGCAATCCAAGCGTCAGACGTTTATTCCCATCTTCGTGTTTGTCTCTGTCCCTTAGTCGCAGTGAGTTGCGAGTGTTCGCCGCTCTCTACACAGTGATCTCGGATAGGTCGATGCGTATACATTTGTGAGACGAGATAACTTGGCGCTATGATGTCCGCGGCCTCCTCTTCACCAAGGAATCCCTTTTCTCGTTTCATGAATTGGACCCATGGAAACATGTTTCACTCTGGTCCCTGCCAACCACCACACCAACTTCTTCAAACCCACAGACATGCAGGTCATGTTATACCCATGTGCACGCTGTGGCCGTCTCAACTTCTCTCCTGCTTGCTTCCCCCTCCTCCCCCCTCCCCCCCTTCGGTTCGTTACATCTTTACTTACCAGTGTCACCATCCAAGGCCAAGTTTACGAGCGACGGGACCCGATCTCTCCGGCGACCTGATCAACAGATTGAATGCAACCCTCTCTCATGAGATTTTCCGAGTGGCTGAACCGAGATGTGTTAATGTAGCTCTGCACGATTCTTTACCCTCCTTTGGCAGCTACCTCGCCATCTGTGTAGAATTAGTCGAATATCTTAGCCAACACTCCCGACTCAAGTCCGAGAGCTCCGGCCGCTCCATCCGGTCGCACCGGACACCGACGACCAATAAAGATCTCACTCCCACGATTCGGGCTTTACGTCAAATGAAGCTTTCCCTGTCTGAGTCCACAGCCCCTCGAGGCAAGCCCACTTTTTCCTTCCTTTGTTGCGCTCTTCTCTCTTTCGTTCTTTTTTCCCCCTATCCCCACCGAATTAGCTATTTGCGTCCCCGTTTTGCCGCACGCACATTGAGGAAAATTTCAACGACCTAATCCACCATAAAGCCCACAACAACCCTCGCATGAAAGGAATAAGAGCAGATTCTGCTTGTGACCCTCCCATCAACGGGTATCCATCCCTTCGACTCCATCGAGTCGTTAAATGGCCGGTTGGCCCAATGGCAAGGCGTCTGACTACGATTCTGTAACAAGAACGTGTAATCAGGAGATTCTGGGTTCGACCCCCAGGCTGGTCAAATCTTTTGCCTCTGGGCGTATTCTACACATCAGCAGCCTAGTTGGTGATTTTTCCTTTTGTTTCCCTTCCATTTTGGCCGAATATGCCGAGTGTGTCTCTTCTTGCACACTCGAACGCCACCTACTTAGTCAGGTGAGCGGCAACTGAGCTCCGGTTGGGTGGCCGTGTAACGTGAAACAAGTCCCGAGTCTGTCGTAGGCAAGCAGAAACCCGGTCGCACTTACTGGCAACCTGTCTCTCCGTCGAGGGATTCGTTGACAGTGGAAAGGTGATCAATTTGATGATTGCAATCATTCGCAACGAACCGTAGGACGTTGACGAAAAACTCTCTGCCCACGAATGCAAAGATTTAGGGATAAGCTTAAACTGGGTGACAGAACTCAAGCGTGACGCGAACGAGAAGTTTGTTGTGGCGATGCTTTTAGCTACTGAGGGCCCTCGTCCCCTGTAGAAGCTCAGGCTTTTGCTCTGCAGTTTGTCAATCTGAGCTTGTTCAGAGAGGAAGACGTCATGATCATGAGTCGTCACCGGATCACGCGATAGAGTCGTTTTGAGTTTGTGCTTTTTGAGTTCGTTGTCGTCATCAGTAGGGACTTGGCTTCGTCGAAGATTGCTCAGGAGGCGAGAGAGTCTCTCAGAATCGCGGTCAACGATGTATTCTCAAAAGAATATGGTCTGCTTTCAACTCCATCCCTTCAATCGTATCATGCACACCTCTTGCCGTAAGGCATCGCCGCTCTCCTAAAGATTCCATGAACCTATGGCTCTTGGGCCATGTCGGAAGACTTCTCTTGCTTCTCCCCTCTATCAGGGATCCCTCGACGACTTGCAAAAGCTTATTCGCAACGGGCGTTGTGGCAAATTCTCCCTCCCCAATTACAGAGTCACACTTGGAATACAATCTGGCTCATGTGTCTGTTTGTTCATTAATCATGACTTGCGTTCGAAGTCTTGTAGAACAGACGAGCCGTCATCGAATAGCCTTTCCATTAGCCCAACTGTCAAGTTTCTCGAGGTTAGGTTTTCTCTGCTTCTTCTGCACACTGTCAGTCAATATGTCTTTTAGGATTAGTTGAGCACGTATTGTCTTGAGATCACAAACCCCGAAGGACCATGGCCCCCTTCTATGCAATTTAGTCAGCCCTTTGCCCGTGTAGTCGGTGGAGGAAGGAGAGCCTCATTATTCGACATTACATATCGATGCCTCTCCTTTGCATGATTTGTTAAACTCAAGATATCAGAAGAGATTAGCCAGGTGGAGAAAAATCGACTAATCAATCGATCCCATCCACATCAATCAACTCTAGGCTTCATTTACACACCAACGATCAAGCAAACACACTGTATGTAATAAGGCGTGATGCACCAAGACATACTATTGGATCGCCCCACTGGGTTCCGACTAGGCTTGGAAATGCATGTGTAGTCGGCATGTATGCAATCAGTGGCACATACATTAAGAAGGAAGTTATCCGTCAGGTGTTGATGGATTCATTGTTAAGCTGATGGGTCAAATGCTTCGGAGCAAAAAGGTTGCTCCTGGTGAGGATCGAACTCACGACCTCCGCATTTCTCACATTGATGATGTAATTATAAGAACGGCGCCTTCACCACTTGGCTACAGGGGCTTTCTTAACTTCCGACAAAATCTGGCTTATGTACTCTTGCTCAACCCCCGAAGCTCGGTCCGGCACCACGCGACGGTGCGGCGCAGCAACTGCCCATACATCCACATACACAAAGCACAGCCCGCAAAAGCATCCAATGCAACTCCGATTTTCATCACAAAGAGCGCTGTCCTCGAATTCGTCGATATGCTCTGTTCCAACGCGGCAATGTGCACTGTTAGTGCAGTACATTGCTGCAGTGCACCACATCTATTAGAGACTTTGATTGGGTGATGTGGTCTTTTGGTGGGGTCCGGATGACAGGTTGCTGGTGAGGGGGAGAACAGATCGGAGATTGGGAGTCAGATACCTTTAAAGTGCCCTGCAGTCGTTCCGCCCTCTTCTCAATGGGACACAAAATATGTCCGCGGCGCCAGGCTCAAATGCTCCAGCAAGTGCAAGACGAGTTGAGCGCGAGACGACCGGCAAAATTCGAAGCGGATGCATGTATTGAGATGGATATTTACTCTGAGCCTCTCCCTCAATTATTTGGCTTTCTTCTGAGAACATGTTCCATTGCACCTCTGCATTCTGACTGGCATACATATAGAAAGGATCAAACAAGGCGAAAGGCAGCTGTGAGGCACCTTGGTCCTTCAATACTGCTACCGTCGCCGCGAGCGCCGTCCCGGCAAGTGGGGCGCCCGGAGTCCGGAGGACGCTAAGTATTACCGGAGGCGAGCGATCCCGATGACTCTGGCCGGGACATCAGCACGTACCCGCTGGAGAGTCTAAGGGTAGATAACTCAGCGCCGTAATGTTTCTCCCGTCTTCCTATTTGGATGCATCGTCATATAGCTGATTTTCTCAACCTTTGAACGCCTGCGACTGCGAGCAAATTTCCCCGTTCACCTAGTACCTCATCCTCGTCAGCAAGCTTCTTCTATGAGACCCATCCTTCTTCCTATCCTCCGCTCTGTGCCCGCCTAGAACAGATACTTTCAAACACCCTCTTTTATTCTCCTAGACCTGCTTCTGATTAGCAGCTGACTCCATGATCTTGATGATTAGGCCCAAATCATCGCCAGCAGTTCGGACATAGATTGGACTAAATAAGAACGACTTCTGAGAGATCTCAGGCACAAGGCGACAGAGTAAAGACAAATTGTGGAACGGAATCTTTCAATCGTATCAGCAGATAACTAGGAAAATTCTTGAGAAATAATAAATCCAGAATTCCATCAAGCCAGACATCAGCCAGACAAAACCAGGAAACATGGGAACCCAGCAACAGGAATGCTTACATACATCGAGAGGCGTGAGTTGAGCCTTTATACGTTCAAACACGACACCGCATATGATTGTGCGATTGAATTCATCAGAGGTCGCCTGTGAATATAATCTAGGTCTTTCTACCTTACCGTACATGCCGCTAGAGATATCCCACCTTGAATCCAGTCTTCATCCGCTTACTCCGAATCAGACGAAAGGAGACGAGGAAATGGTCGATACCACAAAATTTAAGTCGTTTTTGGACCCCAAATTGCAGAGAAAGATTGAATTTTCAACGTACCGTCTCTGGGAATCGCCCACTGGACCTTTCGAACATATCAACTGCAGCTTTATATAGGTACACAGGGCAATACAACATGAAGCAAGAAAAAAGCAAGAAAAAAGCAAGAAAAAAGCAAAGGCTACCAAGATCGAGGGGCAAAAGGGGGCAGGCTGAGATGAAGAAAATTAAAGCCAAGTGCCTACTGGAAGCATAAGCCAGTCTAGTAAAATTGCCGATTGCCTTGTTCGAAATCACTTTCACCTCGTCTCCCCCAACGTCACACTCCAGCCTCACACGCTTCGTCCTCACTACTTCACATCTCGTACCCACCTTTTCACGTTTATCAACAGCCTCACTTCATACCTCAACACGTGACTTGGGATCATTAAGCCTAATCGTGTATATTCCGACTCACCTCTTCACAATAGCTGTTGACCATGATTTGTTCTTATAGAAATTCAACCTCTGGCTGTGTTCACCAGCCCTAACCTACCCATCGCTCCTTCCTCAGAAGAGATTGACAGACTCACGGCAGGTTCGACCTTTCCCCCCCACTGTCCCCCGAGCAACCTCTCTTCTTCCTCTTGACAACTTTCCCCAGAGCGGTCGATGATCTTTTCCACACGCTTACCTCTCTCTCCCCTCGCCATTCACTAGGCAATATCGTCAAAAGAAGCCATTGGCTTCACGTCTTGGCCTCTGAATCAGGTATATATACTCACTCATGCAAGTCAGTGAAGAGCCGTACATCTAACTCAGCACCAGGCTTACAATAGAATCTCATTGTTCATGACCTAGCTTCAGCAATCTTCTTTGACAGTCTTTGCTCATTTTCACTGAGCAGACTCGCCTACCCTTCGCAAGCACAATACCAGCAGCAGACAAAGCAGTCACAATGGATCACTTCGCCGAAGAGGAGAAGTTTGTTGATATCATCGACTACAAGAAGATGATAGTCAATCGCATTCCCGCGACCGTCTCGGACACTTACCGCAGCACACTCATCAAGACTATCGATTATTTCATCGACACTCCCGACCCTTCCAACTGCACTCTCTTTTGGAAGGTCAATGCGGAATATGTCTCTAATGTTGAGCCTCCCTCGCACTTCGTCATTGCACTCTGTCTCGCTTCGCCCTCGCTTGCTCTCGAGGGTCAAGCTCTTGAGTTCCAGAAGGACTTCTACGCCAAAAACCCCGATGTGGCTCACCACTTGAATGATTGGACCGTCCAAGGCCTCATCAATCACCACAACAAGAAGATCCTCTCTGGAGACATCACTGGCGATTATGTCCACAACATTGACGGCACCCCTTGGAACCCCGAGGCTATTGTCGTCAGCCACCCTAGCCACAAGCGCCCAGCCTCTGCCGTCGAGGATATGGTGCCTGGTCCATCGTCCAAGAGAAGACACTTGGCTCAGGAGGCGACCACGTCGCTCCCCTTCTTTGAGAACAAGGACACTCCCCGTCTCAACTTCCTTGCCCAGGCACAAGAGGTCCCTAAGGACTTGCGTCCCATCCTCCCTCCCATGCCCGAAGCCCCCAGAAGCCCGTCCATCGGTGATCTTTTGGAACTCCCCCTTCCGGATCGCCCTATCTCGCCCAATATCTTCCTCAACCCTATCCCGGGTATGAAGGGGGATGAGGAGCGCCTCGACAACGGCTCTCTCTTCAATAATCCTGCCAGAGTCACTGATATGCCCATGCCAGGCATGAGTGAGGACAACGAGCACCTTGGCAACGTCTCTCTCTATGGCAACCCAGCCAACTTCCCTATTGTGAACTATCGCAACCCTTTCAGTCCTACTCGCGAGCCTTCCACCTTCCTCGCCAACGACGACTATGGTTACGGAGACTATGGCATGGCCTCAGCTGGCTACAACCCCGGCGGCCCTGCTGGCTTCTGCAACGACCAGGAGGCTTCCTTGCCTGTCGGCTTATCTGATGGCCCCTCTGACAACGACAACAATCCTGTCGCCTATGGCGCTCCTGAGGCTCCCATGACCATCTACAGTACTCCCTCCGCCGCCAACCTGCCGACCGATGCGCCCATCCCCGCGCCCCTGGCTGACATTCAGGAATCCACTGTTCATGAGAACGGTGATCAGGCCTCTGCTGTTCAGGATTCCGCCGCTCAAGCTTCCACAGCTCAAGCCCCTCCCATCAACCCCTGGATCGCAGCAGAGCAAGCCTCCGCCTCGCGCATCGCCCGCCTCACCACCCTCATCGCCCAGAAGCAAGCCGAGGCCCAGGACAAGATGAAGCACGCCGACGCCCTCCGCGCCGAGCACGCCGGCCTGGTCAGTCCCTTGCCCCTCATCACCGACGCGCCCCGCGGCGCCTACGTCACCTCCGCCGAAGGCGACGCCCTCCGCAAGTTCGTCATGGAGGCCCACGACTTTGAGGCCCGCGCCCAAAAGTTCTATAGCGAGGCCATTTCGGCCATGTTTGAGGCTTCCCGTCTCGAGAAGGAGCGCTACGAGGAGAGCGTCAACGCCGGCAACAAGCGTGTTGAGCGCATGCAGACGCTTGTCTACAAGATGGCTGGCTTCGCTAGAGATGCGCAGGGCCTGGCGCTTGGTGCCCGTCCCGGCGAGGCACCTCAACTTCCGGGTGGAGTCAAGGACGTTGGCGATATCGTCAGTCGGATGGCGCAGCTGAAGCAGGCCTCGGAGTATCTCGTTCAGCAGATTCATCTCGTCGAGAAGGATTTCCGGCAGTACCAGGAGTACCGCCAGTTCATGCGACAGATGCAGTAATCGTACATGCTTCCAGGGTATCGGGTTCTGGGGGTTTGCTATACCCGTTGAACCGGGACATATTGGTGGCCACTTCTTTCTTCTTTGCTGACCGACCGCATTTCTCATACTGAGTGCATCCACGATGAACGACAATGAGAGATGAAGAAGGTTTTGGCTTTCAGGAGTTAACGGAGGGTTTTGGGTGATGGAACCCTTGAGATGCCCCCTATGCTTTGGCTTCTTTGCTCTGGCTTGTTTGTAACCAAGATACCCATCAGGAAATGCCCAAGAATCTCGGAGGAATGAGCAAGGATGCAAATCCATGTGAACAATGGCTTTGAGTTTGAGCTCACGAGAACAAGGACATCAAAATACACATTGAGAACAATAAAACCATGAATCAAACTGAAGAACCCCCAAAGTGAATGAAGGTGGCCACCCAGAACAATCAGGATCACTAATTAAGATGAAATGACTCTCTAAGTGACGGTAGAAGTCATAATAACAGGAGTTGGTCAAAGCAATGGGAGACTTCAGGTGATGGTCAATTGCCATTCTGTATTATGGTATAATCAATGATGGTAGGTAGTAAGTACCTCAGGGTGAGTAGTATCGATCGCTCTATCAATATCGATGGTGTAAGCTCCCAGTAATCCTCAACGCCTCTTTGGTGAAAAAGTCCAAATAAATGAGAGACCATGTTTAAAAAACAAAAGTCAAACCAGAAACGAGTAATTCCAACTTTTAAATCTCCCCCCTCCTCTCAGTAAACGCTTCGCTCCCCATTGTATTATGCATTACACACGTTGTTTAAGCACAACTGCTACTCCAACTCGTCTGGCAACCCACAGCGGCATAACAAGCCGGGTTCGTGACAAACAGGAGCTTACTGCTAGCGCAGACGTTGAGCACCGTACAGCAGAAGCCGTCACCACATTTGGCATTGGCAGCCGAACCACAGGCCGCGCCGATGGTGCTGACCGTCTTGACGGTGGATGCTGCCGCGGATGTGGCCGCGGGGGTTGCGGCGGTAGTACCGGACCCGGAAGAGGTATCTGTGAAAATTTAACCTAATTAGCCAAAAACAAATTCGTATTAGCAAGGTCATATAAGCCAAAATATGTAATTCTACTCACCACAGGTACCGTATCCAGACTGGCATCCCGTGCCGCAGAAAGCAGACGTGCTACCGCAGTATCCGTACGCCGAGCAGCAGTTGCCAAACGTCGAGCCCGCGCATGTCGACCCGCCGTTCGTGGAGCCGCAGTTGCCGTTGAGCGAGACGGCGACGTTGGCGCCCGTGCCGGAGCACTTGCCGAAGCCGGACTGGCAGCCCGTGTCGCAGTGAGCGGTGGTGTTACCGCAGTAGTTGTAGGGGGAGCAGCAGTCGCCAAAGTTGGAGCCGAGGCAGTTGTAGCCGTTTGTGCCGGCGCACTCGCCGTTCTTGGAGATGTTTGTGTTTGTCGCGGCGGCGGCGTTGGCGGTCGTGCTGCCGCCTGCGACACCGGAGGAGGCCGGGGTCGCTGCGGAGGAGGAGCCTGCGGCGGCGCCTGAGCTCGAAGCGGCGGTCGTGCCGTTGCAGGAGCCGTAGCCTGGTTGGCAGCCCGTGCCGCAGTGGGCATCGGTGGTACCGCAGTAGTTGTAGACGGAGCAGCATGTGCCGAAGGTGCTTCCCGTGCAGGACTTGCCGGCCGCGGCACCGCATGAGCCGTCGGTGGAGACGAGCGAGGTGCTGGGGAGGACGGCGGAGGCGGAGGACGTGCCGCTAGCGGAGGCTGAGCCGGAGCTGCTGGCCGCACCGGAAGAGCTGGCGCCGCTCGAAGAGGAGCTGCCGGAAGCGGATGATGTGCTGTTGCAGGTGCCGAAGGCGGACTGGCAGCCTGTTCCGCAGTGTGCGGCGGTGCTACCGCAGTAGTTGTAGACGGAGCAGCAGTTACCGAAGGTCGAGCCGAAGCACTGCTTTCCGCTGGCGGCGCCGCAGTCGCCGCCGGTGGAAACGGGAAGCGTCGAGGTGGACGAGGCGGCGGAGCTGGAGGCGGACGCTGTGCCGGTGCCTGAGGAAGAACCTGAGGACGAGCGAGTGTTAGACGACGATGATGATCCGCTGCGAGTGGACGAGCTGGAGGTGCCGGTACGAGATGAACTGCTGCTAGTACCCGTGCGAGACGAGCTGCTGCTGGTACCAGTGCGAGAGCTGGAGCTCGACGTGCCGGTGCGAGAAGAGCTGCCGCTGCTGCTGGTGCCGCTGCGGGTGGACGAGGAAGAGGTCCTACCTGATGAGGTGCCACTGCTCGAAGAAGAAGTAGTGTTGGATGCTGAGCTTCCGCAGGTGCCGTACTTGGACTGGCAGCTCGTGCCGCAATAGACGGAGGTGGAACCGCACCATCCGGCGCCGGAGCAGCAGTTACCGTAGGCGGAGCCCTGGCAGGTGAAGCCGACAGTGGAACCGCACTGGCCGTTGGTGGAGACGGCTGTCGAAGTGGAGGTCGCGGACGAGGTGCGGGTGGACGAAGATGTCTTGGTCGAGCTGGACGAGCTGGAGGTGCTGGAGCAGACCTTTGAGCTGACCGGGGTGATCTTGAAGTTGTAGGCCGGGACGGCGCCGCGGTACCAGTTCTCTGGGGGGTCGCCGAGGCAGGTGCCGACGGTGACGGCGTTCCAGCCGTTGGCGACGACGGAGTCGAGGATGTGGTTCGTCAGGGTCGTGGCGATGTACTGGTGGATGTCGTGCTCGATGTGTAGGTAGCTGCCGTTGCAAGGCGTGCGGGCCAGCATGGCCTGGTCCCAGAGGTTCACGCTGAATTGAATCTGGTCGGCGGGGGTGTGGAGGTAACCCTGGGTGTCGAGATCGAAGTAGGTGATGTGGTAGCCCAGGTCGGCCATCTGTCCCTGGCACTCGGCTCCGCAGATGGAGTAAGGCGGGCGCATGTAGGTAGGGAAGAAGCCGAGGATGTCCATGAAGGCGATCTCATTGTAGACCATCTGGTTCTTGCGCTGGGCAAGCGTCATCTGATCCAGGTTCTCGTGGGACCATGTGTGGCTAGCAACCTGATGACCATCTGCAATCATTCGCTGAAAGAGGTCAGAATAGGTGAATCATGAAAAAATTAAGCTGAGAGGCTTACTGTGATGACATCGCGGTAGTTGACATTGATCATGCCCTTACCAATATTGTTACCCGTGATGAACCAAGTAGCGACGGCACCATGAGCCTTGAAGGCATCCAACATGGCAGCGGTGTAGATGTAAGGGCCATCATCATATGTGATGGCGACATCACCCTGGTTGACGCATGCGTAGATGCCAACGCCACCATAGGGAACATCACCGTTCTTTGGCCTTGCGTAGTTTGAAGTATCCGGACCATTAGGCTTCTCGTTGCCGTCACATGCAGGACCATAGTTGATCTGGCAATCCGGGGACGCGCAGTACTCCTCAGACTGACCACACCATCTAGTTGCGTTGTTAGTCAAGAACCAAAAGTGAGGCAGTTGCAACATACCCAGATGCGGAACAGCAGTATCCATCCGCACACCTGCCATATGTTCCTCCACACTGCGAGTTGTCTCCCAACGGAATTGATGACGTCTGGCGAGGGCTGAGTTTCACGCGGTCCGCGCGTGGCTTGTTGGCTACCGTCGGCGGGTTCCAGGGCTCAAAAGCATTCCGTCTCTGTCTCAACTCATCTACATCGCGAAGACGAGGCAATACCATGTTGGGGTGAGGAACTTCATCCTCATCGTGAGCATGAGCTGCTTGTAGCCCTGCAAGGGTAGCTAGTACAACAGGAGTCCAACGCATGATGACTCAAGTTGTTACTGAAAAAATGGAAAAGAAAGATATTACTAAGAGACCCGGTGATTTAGGTTGATGTAAGTCGTAAGAGTCGACTGCTCTTCAAAAGATTGTCTTCAAGGAAAACAAACAAACTCGGAGAAAACAACCTAAGAGATAAATGAGTGCTCTTAGGCTTTCTTTATTAGGATACTGAAGCACCTTGATAGAGGGATACCGAGAAAGAATAAACATCATGAGGAACCCGTGCGGTACCCAGTGTTATATACAGGGGAGACGAAAGACCGGGGGGAGGCGTTCATGTTCGATGTCGCAGTAGAAAACGGCAGCAGTGACATTCTCCATGAGAGACTTCTCGCATAGCCCAGATTTGGCGATGACCGCAAAAAGACACACACCAACACCACTTACACGCCCGCGCCCCACACCCCTCCCATCCCCAATCCCCATCCGACGGGGAGGACCGAGCAATACCACAATGGAAATTGGAGGATCGCGAGGGCTAGCTTGGGAGCAGGTCTACCGGGTACGGGAAAGTTAGCGTGGCGTCGAAAGGGACCCTCCCCTCCAAGCTCGCGCCGTCCGGGACGGGTAGCAAAGAGAACCACATCATGGATTCAATGGAATCGGTAAGAATGGGCAAAGAAAGAGAGATAGAGAACGGCAATGACGCGCGCTTGTTCCTCGATTCACTCCGCACATCGTCCCACACATTTCTTCCTTGCCTAGCTATACAGAAAAGTCCATCTGGCGCCAAGATGGCACCAGTTCGGGGCCGATAAAAAAGATTTGATGGGCAAGATTGTTAGGGTGAGACCATGCCGAAGACAGCGAAGAAAACCGACAAGAAGGACAAACGGATAGAGGTCATGATCGAACCGACGTAAAGGTACGGATAAACGAGAGAGAGAGAGGCGAGATGGGCGGAAAGGTCGAAGGCGAGACCACAAGTCACAGCCAGCACACCCCACGAGAGCAACGCGGTCATGGCGGGGCTAGCAGACGGAACAAGCCACCGGTTGCGACTTTGACGGACCGTCGAGCAGATGTGGGACGCCGTAGCAACGCCAAGTGGCTTGACGGAGACGCACCGACGGGAATACCTATACCTCACTCTCTCGCTCCATCACCCATGGGGTTTCTGCCTCGAGTTGTGTGATGGTCCGATGGATTATGGGACAGAATGCCACGCTGCGGGCAAACATCTTTGGATCACAGATCCGAGGACCACAGCCTAACCCAGATCTCGCCGGGCGAAGAAAGAAAGTCAGCCAGGACCGGTACGGATAAGAACAGAGACAAGCCCTGCCGCTCCTGGGAAAGCCGGGGTGGCGCTTTTCTTTCGCTTCAGAGAACCGATCTCGTGCGTGCGTGTGCGTGCTTGTCGTATATATGCGTGTGGACTTTGGCTGGTTTGTGTGAACGAAATCGAGAAAAAGTTAGATGCAAGACAAGCACCCGCTCCAATTCCACGCCCATTCCATCCCATGATTTCAGGGTCGAGAACGTCCACACGCTGTGGGAAGAGGCATGGCTAGCAGGGGGGTTCTAGTTCGAAGACGGTCTTGGTGCCTGACAGTAGCGTCTTCGGACGAACTGGGCCAAGACAAGAAACTTTGGTTCTTCGCTCTCACAAGATCGGAGAGGAAAATAGAAATTTTGGACGGATGCGGACGGGGCAGGGCGGGTTCCCGGCCGATCCCATCTTTCATTCCTTCCATAGCCTCTATGCTGAGCCTCTCCCTCACCCTCCACTCTCTTCTTTCTCTCCTAGCGTAAGGTAGTACTCATCTACTCTTTCGGTCTCTGCGAATAGTAGACAAGTCTACGCTCGTAAAACCCTTGGCTTCTCCGAGGAGAGAGAGAGAGAGAGGGTGAGGGTGAGAGCACTGCAACGTGGGGAAACCTAGACCCTTGGCATTGCTGCACCACCGCAGGTGAGCCCGTCCCCCCTGACACACGACCATCTTGACCATTTTGGTAACTTCTTGGCCAGGCCTTTGCCAGGTTTTGGTGGAGTTTTCTCCTTGTAATCTAGTATCTAGCCCATCTGGCCCCAAAGTGTGTCCCATTGTTTGGTTCAAGCTCCTTTCACTGACACTCTGACCTCGAGGCCATGTGCTCTTGGCATTGACAGCTTGCCCCCCCTAAACACATTAGCAGCTCGAAGAATGAGCGTGGTAGTACTTAAAGCAGAGCACGGAAGCATGGAAGCATAGAATACTAGAGTAGAGTACTACCTAGGTAGGTAAGCCATGTACTTTAGGTCAGAACAGACGCATAGAGACGATCCGGCAGCTTGGTATCACAAGCAAAGCTTTGACAATCATGGACAATTGTAGATGAAGAAACTTTGAACATCATCTAAACTCGACGCCGCCGGACGGAAGCGAACAAAGCCTTGCAGATGCAGCATGCAGGAAGATCAAGTCAATCGTGCACATCCCCACCACAAGACATCGTACATCGTCACTGGACCAGATCGATCCGAACCCAAAAGTTTGCTTCCAAGTTAATCCCCAGAATCGGGAACCAGCGGTGCCAGCCGAGCCCAGGTGAACCACGGGCGTGGGACTGGGTAAAGTAGAATAGTCATCGGCTGGTGCGTTTGTGTAGCATATCACGGAGACACTGCTTCTCGGATCGTGTGATGGTCCACTCGCAAGCAGATTTGTTGTGCTAATGAAATATCATTTGATTGCTGTCTTGTACCCAACAGCATTCCACATCAGCTTCATGATCTGCGCTGACTGACGTGCCGACATTCCGGCTGCGACTTTGTTGGATAAGGTTGGGCTGTTCATAACTCCAGTACGCCCCGACGCCACACCCCTCCCCCTCCGGAATTGGTATACCTATCAAGTCCATTATCGGACCATTCGTTGTTCTTACAGGTGACGTCGTTGGAAAAGGCAAGTACGTCTTCTCCGCATGGCTGTTTGCGGTATTCTCGGTCATTGCCAAACGCCACAACCCTACGATACGGGCTGTCCTCCGTTCATCTGGCCATGGACTTTGCCTTCAACTCGCTCTTCGCCACAACAGCTCGAACGCCCTCTTCTCAGCATTGCTTGTTATCGTACCGAACTAGATGCTCAACGTCCTCAAACTATGAGGCTCGGCACGCCAAGAGCCGAGAGTTGATTGTCAGTTCAGGTTGCCGAGACCCGTTAGGAACCCGGACACGCTTTTGGTGGTGTACACCAGTCTTCTCATCGGTCGACTATTAGGCTTAGGCGTTCTGAGCCTTCTCGGCGGCCTTTGCTTGCGCTGCAGCAGCCATCGCCTTGGCCTTTGCGTCGGCATCATCGGCATTTGCTGAGCTGGACCCTGAGGCGCCACTGCCGCCAGCACCGTAGTCGAGTTTGAGCATGTCGTCTTCGCTGAGGAGCTCATCGATATCTGCCTTGGTGACTCCTGCGCCCTGCTCAGCTTTCTTGCGCTCTTCTTCGGCTTGTCTTTGCTTCTCTTCTTCGCCTTCCTTTTTCCGGCGCTCTTCCTCTTCTTCCTGCTTCTTGGCAGCTTCTTCGGCTTGCTTCTTGGCCTCTTCAGCGGCTTTTTCTTTCTCTTCGTCCGTTGGGCCGATGCTGCCTTCTTTGTTGTCGCCCTCGCAGCGCTCGCGCTCCAACTTCATATCCATGATCAAGCTGAGCTCAGGGCAGTAGTCGAAAATCTTTTTCCGTTGCGTGGGATTCTTCCACACCTTGTCGGAAATTCCCTGACCCCCATCCTTGACGTGATATCCCATGGGCTTCTCCATGTAGACGTCTTCCACAGCCAGAACACCCTTTCTGCCGTGGGCTACCTTTTCGCCCTGCATGACCCAGAGTCGCTTCCCGTACCATTCGTCCTCGGCTTCCGTGTCATTGTATCTCTCCTGAAATTGCAACACTCTTTTGATGGACGAGACTCGTCGAAGAGAGAGTCCGCCATTGCCGGAGAAGCGATCATCAGGGGTCCTGCGAGCGGGGGTTAGCAAGGGATGAGGGCCGCGAGGGAGAACTTTCGAGGGGGACCTACTTGGGTGCGCCAGCCCAACTCCAGTCGAGCCACTCGTTGAGACTGGTCGGTGAGTTGGAGCAGAGGATACTGTCGGATTCGAACTTGAGGATCCATTCCACACCGGGGAGGAATTCTTCGTAAAAGCGAATGTCGGTCAACAGGCGAAAGACGTGTTCTTTGGTGTCAATCTCCCACGGCTCAGGGAGGACCATCAAGTCGAGCTTCCCAATAACCTGCTGGTGCTTGATGCCGTAGCTTCGGGCGACGCTGACAACGCTCTTGTTGGAGCCGATGAATAGGAATCTCCAATCGGGAGGCACCACCGAGGTCATGTGCAATAGCTGGGGTACGAGATGCGGAATAGGGCGCGGCTCGATGATCAATGCTAACTTGGATGCATTGTAGTTGGATCTCGGGTCTTTGCTCAGGTCGGGTTTCCAGTCAACCTTGATCTTGGGCATCTTCTGACGAGCCTCATCCAATCTCGACTTGAACTCGGCCTTGATCATAGGCTTGTAGCTCGGCAAGAGATGAGCAAACCACCATCTGCAAACGTGGTCAGCATGGCATTCGCCAGTGAGTCTTCAGGTAAGTTTGCGACGGGAAAGACGAACGTAATGGCCAGCGACGCAACTAGCAAAAGTCGTGTCTTTGTGATGGCGAATACGCCGGAAGAACCGTTCGTGGCCCCCATGTCGCTGAAATGTGAACGTCCAGGAACGGCGCAGCAAGAGCAGGGCGCAAACGAGAGAATGGGACGGCGTCAGGGACGGTGTCGCAGTGATGGATTAGAATCGGTTGTAGAAAAGAATCGAGGCAATCGGAAGCTGGAAATTCGAGAATTCTCTGACTTGACTGAAAGTTGCTGGTTAGAGGCGCGTCATGTCGACCACGTGTTGAAACCGCCGAGACTGAATGCCAATATGGACTTGGTTTCGTGTGTTGCGGCCGTTGTGGACAGGCGGAACTCTTGGTAGTGATTCAGCTTTCCAAGGGCGCTGGCGAGGAATTCTCAGGGACTCGAGACTCGGCCGGTGCGGTTGGTCTTGGAGTTGAGGTGCAGTGCAGTAAGCAGCAGCAAGAAGAGACAAGTGTCTTCCGTGGTCCAAGGGAGAGAAGAGAGGCTGCGAGGGAAAAACGAAAAACGAAATACAAGGGGTTCGCGGGCCGCTCGATAGTCCAGAGATAGAGAGGACGGCGAAGTTTGTTAGATGACGAATCGCGTCTGCAGGCTTGCGGAACGGCGCTCACTGGTGGCAGTGGGTGGTGGTTCACTACTATGTACATAGAGCAAGAGTCGAATGTCACCGAAATCCCACTCTTTCTACTAGGTGACTAGGTGACTAGGTGCAGGGTCCTGGAATGGATGCCGGGAAAGAGGGGGGAAACCTGGCTTCAATCAACCGATCCCAATGTCGATAGACGGTCGACCGCCCGCTGGAAGCAGAGGCTGGAAGCAGAAGCTGGAGCCAAAAGTGAGAGAGTTAGAGAGACGCTTGGCGGAAGATGTGGGAGGAAGTGGGGGCCTTACCTTACGCAGTAGCCTGTAGGTATCCGTACGGGTAGACTGAGGTGATAGAATTCGACGAGAGGTCAAGCCTGAGGTTCAAGTTACCTTGCCGCAGTCTGCAAGGCAAGCCCACACTGGAACAGCCAGCACATGGGCGCAGGGAGACGACGGAAGGTACAAGTGACGGGCAGGTACTCGGATGTACCGTCTTCTACACGTCGACCTCCACTTCCATTTCCCATTTCCTTCTTCTTTGGGTGGTGGCATGCAGCCAGTGGAGGCAGGGAAGGGCTCCTCCCGCTAGACCCACATTGCCTGGGTTCCTCCCTTCCATTTGCACAGGAAGTCTGAAGTCCCGAAGTCAACCACACGATCTGGGAGAGACTGCACAGCTCCTTCCTCCTTTCTTCTTCACTGGCAACTGCAAGCTGCCATTCGGTCTCGTCTTCCGGCCGAGATGCTCGTCGTCTCGAACACGACAAGGTTCAAAGTGCATTACCGCCACCAACCCAACATATACGCAGTAGGTATCAACCTTGACTGCATCCATCCTACCATTGGGTTCTTTCGCCATCAAGGAGAGCTTCATCTCGTGTTGCACCTGTTCGCCAATCCTACCACCTATCGCCCAAACTTCTGCCGTGCTGAGAACCATCACTACTCGACTACACTGCATACCTAAACAACTAACCCCCATCTTCTGGCGCACGGCTCTCTGATAACTCCAGATGACGTACGGATACAGACGGCATGCCCGTCAGCGACAAGATCATTTCCGAGCACGCTGTCAGTCTTTGATTACTTGCAAAGAACGACCATGCTGTCACCCAGCCCAACGTACAATTTGATTACCAGATTGCGCAGGTTTATTATTTCCGCGATGTGGGGAAAAGGAACGCCGTGGTCAGCACTCGGGAGTGAGAGCGATATTTCTTCTTCTCGAGAGAACTGAGTCTCTTTTTTAATGAGTCGCCTCGTCCAAGACTCATTTGCGCCCGCCCCGCCCCTCGCGTTCCTCGCGTGCGACAACAAGAATGCGACCGCACAAGACAACTGTGTCAGGTGTAATATGAAAGTTGAACCTTGAAAACGAAGCCTATTTCATTCTCTTCGTTCTTGCTTGGACAAGGCTAGCCCCAAGTCCAAGT
This sequence comes from Colletotrichum abscissum, assembly GCF_030869225.1. Taxonomy (NCBI): domain Eukaryota; kingdom Fungi; phylum Ascomycota; class Sordariomycetes; order Glomerellales; family Glomerellaceae; genus Colletotrichum; species Colletotrichum abscissum. Next base: position 65,883 of record NW_026850521.1, read on the forward strand.
AAGCCCTGAGGATGCTCAGCAGGGACCATGGACCGAGCCCTGCATTGGGCTGTGCCGCTACAGACTTGAGAAAGCTTCCATGTTTGTCGGCAATAGGCAATCATACGGATACTGCTTACAGGCTGACAGGGCATCGTACATGCATGCGTGCGGCGAAGCGGCGGAAAGCAGCACAGTCGCTCGCTTATCCACAACCTCTCGTCTCTAGTCTCTCACAGAATGTCACTGGTCCCAGTCCGATTGTCGTGCATGTGAGGAACAAGTTGACTGTGGCGGGTTAAGCTGACTGCCACCAGTACTATTGTAGGTATCACGGTGCATCCGTACGAGCACTGTACGCCGTTCCAACCGTCAACATGCTTTCGTTGCAGCAAAGTTTAAGTGGAAGTCAGTCGTCGTATCGATGCTTTTCGAAACTTGAGACATGGGGCTTGCGCGGTCTCCCTTGTGCGCCCTTACATAATATTCTCCGTGGCGAGGAGTTGAGATTAAATCGACGTTGGACGGTTGAATTCGGAAAGAGACTATCACGGAATCCACTGTTTAACTCCATCGTTTTGCATTACTAAAGGATTACCGCAGTATATATAGACGCTACCCTGCCCTCGAATTCCGTACTGTTCAACCTTAACCCTTTTTTTACTTATCCTTTCCTCTATTCTACCCTCTCCCTTATTAAAAAATCGCTAAAATCGTAGTTTTAATAGCTTATTAATAAACTAATATTACTATTTAAAAATAAATAACTTATTCTTATATATAAGTATTAAAAGTCTTATTATTATAAAAATAATAATAAATATATTAGAGTATTTAAAAAAGCTTTTTAATAAACTTTTAATATTATTTAAAATAATTATTTTCGAGTTATAAAAAGAAACCGAGGTACTATATTAATACGGCCCTATCCGTTTTATTAGTATTAATAATACCCTTTTTAATATAAGATATATTAATAATACTTTATAACTATATTATTATATTTTATAAATTATACTTATTATTAATAAAGATTTTAACGTTATTTACTAAGTATTTTATTAAAGTCGTTATTATAAAATTAGTTTAGTTATTAGTATTTTAGTAAGTATTTTAATTTAATTTAAAAGCTTTTATAGCTCTTAATTAAAGGTTTTTAAAAAACTTATAATTAGACTTTTTATTTATTATAAGTAAAATTATTATAATTAAAGCTATAATACTACTTATAGACTTCGATAATAAATAATTAGTAATATAGTTATTTTTTTTATAATAAGCTTAAAAAAGTATTTTAATTTAAGTACTAAGTAAGTACTATACTATTTTATTAAAACTATATTCTTGTACTTATGACTTAGAAAGAATTAACTTTCTTCGATAATAAGGTACTCAGACTATTACGGAATCACTACTTGGTGCGAGGCTGCCCCTTTGCGACAGTTCGCTTGGCCATGAACTGGTTATTCACTAGCAACTGATCCGAAGCTGGCCTGCCTGCCTGCTTGGGTGCTACGGTATACTCTACAACGTACCGACTACCGTCCCATTGGGCGCCTTGGGTCCAACCCTGGTCTTTAATGCAGCCGGATTATGGGTGTCACGGCCGGCGATACCGAGAGACCGGCTCGGGGTGGTGATTGTTGGTTGCGCTGCACGAAATGGCTGGGCATGGTACCCCCTAGGTTGGGGTCGCTTTGTTCGGGCATGGGGAACTCTTGGCTGGGATGAGGCTGTAAATATCCTCGAGCTCGGTTCTTGAATCAGGGCATCCGTAACATCATGGGACGAAAGTGCCCGTTTGTCCCGATTTCCTCATGGGTATGGAGTTCAGACTATAGTTTAGCCGCTTCATTCTCGTGAGGGAAAGCTGACGCTGACTTGCAACTTGCTGTGGCGCTTCGTGTCCAAGTATCGTCCTCGCTGTTACATGCAGGTCAGAATGGGAGGGAGGGACGATGGTGGCGTGACGTTCCGTGTCCGTCCCTCCAGATTGCCTCTTGGGATGGAGAAAAGAGGGATGTATCGGTATATGTGTACTCATGGCCGGGCGAGCGCCTGATGGTGTGGCCTGGAGACAGACAGACTGACAGCTGGACGATCAGGCTCCCTGATTGCTTGCCAGGATTACCAGTCGCCATCGCTATCGCACCCGACCATCGAATCGAACGTGCCCGGTGGAGGTGAGAGAAGGGAAAAGGTACTTGGAGGTACATGCCGGATACTCGACCCAAATTAGACACTGCAACAGTGGCTGGCTGCATTGCGCGGTTTGACAAGGGCTGGGCTACGGACGGCGACGTGGGCAGCAAGGGAAGCCGGCAAGATTCATCGACGCGGCCACCGGGGGGGGCTCCAATGTTGCTTTTGGAGACGCTGGCCCCAAAGCAGCTCACTAGAACACCTCATTGGCTTCCCTTTGCTTGAAACTTCCACGACCCAGGGCCTGGCCTGTTGATTGGAATCCGCTGCCACATCTCTCCCAGAGGTCTCCAGTTTCTCGCGCTGGTCTTTTTTTCCCCGTCCGGCCCCGGGCTGGCGTGGACACCTGCCAAGGAAAGGGGGGGGGGGAAGGGTCCGGAGGAGTGGAGGGAAAGTGAATGAGCATGGAAGCAGCAGGCTACCTTACACTATAGTCTACACTAGAGCAGCAAGCAGCCTTCGCCCTGGGAATTGAAGGCAAAGGCAAGGGGCGTCCTGTCTTTTCATCAGATAATTCCATCCGTCCCTCGTTGCGTCCTTAGTCGCTGTCGAGGGAGGAGCTGCCACACACCATATCATTATTCGTACCTTCCTCAGGGTAGTGGTGCATGTGCAAATCGTACCTTCCCATAGTTCCCCATCACTCCTTCCCTTCATCCTCTTGTCTTTTTCTTGTTTCCTCCCTCTCTCTCCTCTCCCCTTCACTTCTGAACCTCACATCTTCTGTTCATCGCACGCACCGAATTCACCATTCGGGCTACGACCAGTCGACCGCGCGAGTAGCTCGTCTATTCGACAAGAGTCAGCTGCTGTCGTCGTCGTCACCAGCCGCAGGACCGGACATGCCTTAATTCCCCTGCAACGCTACCGACGCATCCACGCCATCGACACTTGCGTAATCTCTGTGGACCGGACGGATCTGCGACTCGCGAGTAAACGCCCGCTCTCGAAGCCGCTCCAGGCTTGAGTAGCCTCTGCGACTTGAAATCTCCCTGAAATCGCTTTTCACTACAACCGCTCTCTGTCTCCATCTTCAACGCCCACCTAGGCCTTTTCTGCCATTTCGTGGCCTTCTCGTCCCAACCATGGCCTCGCTACCGCGGCCTGCTGTCAGCGGCGAGAAGAGCATGACAGACGTCTGGCAGCATACCAAGGCCCTGCTTCTCTCGGTTTGGGCCTTGACGAGCCGCCGCATGAGAGTCTTTGGCGCTTTCGTCCTCTTCCTGTAAGCCAATGACCCCAGAAACTCCTGCTTGGCTCCTTGTAATGTTGGCTCGTACTGACCGTATCGTATTAGTGGTTTCTCAATATGGCTATCGCTGCCCACCCTCAAGACGATGACCGTACCGCAAATCTCCCTTGAATACGCACATTCACCCTATAACCATTCCAAAGTCGCTCTTCTCGTCGAGAACCGCGCCAACCCGATTCTTGCGCCATTGATGCTGCACTTCATTTCCGTAGTGCCTCCCGACTGGCGCTTTCGCTTCATGGGCTCTGTTGAGTCCGTCAAGTCTATCAACTCGTCCGTTGCGATTCGTGAACAAGTCGCCGCCGGCAAGCTCGACCTGACGTACATTCCCTCCAACATGAGCACGGCTGGTCAGGAGATGATTAGTCGGTTCTTGACCAACCTGTGGCTGTACGAGACCGTCCTGCAGCCTGCCGAGTGGCTCCTCGTATTCCAGACCGACAGCATTCTCTGCGCCAACAGTAAGCAGAACATCAACGACTACCTCGAGTATGATTGGATTGGAGCCCCTTGGAACCCTGGCGGCAGGTGGGGTGGCAACGGTGGCCTCTCCATCCGTCGTGTCAGCGCCATGATTGATATCCTCCGAAACCAGAAGCGTGTTGACGGATCTGAACCTGAGGACGTCTGGCTCGCTGAGCGCCTTGCTCACCGACCTGGAAGCAAGGTCGCTAACGGAACTGTATCATTGACGTTCAGCGGTGAGATGCACTCGGGCGAAGGCACAAAGATCAACAAAGGAGGAGCGAACGCGACACTCGAGGCTGCGGCAGAGGGTGAACTTGTCTCAGGCATTGACGATTACCGCGAGGGCTTTTACGAGCCCATGGGCTATCACACCGGTGGTAGTGGTATCTGGCTGCACAGCGCCATCTGGGGTACTCCAGCTCTACGAAAACACATTTGGGATTACTGTCCCGAGGTCAAGCTTACGCTGGCTATGGACGCAGCCAAATACGTTCCCGGTAATTGTAAGGCCAAGTGGAAGAGAGGTCTTGATGGTGTTGAGGAGCTTGAGACAGAAAGCGATGGCGGAGAGAATGAAGAAGGCGCGACGGATCCGCAATACCCATTTGGCTCAGAGACCATTGATGGAAAGGAGTACCCGAACTTGCCGCCTAGCCTGATGGCATGGTGATAGCTCTCCAGCTGTCAAGAAGCCCTCTCATCGCAGCATCAATGCATCGCGATGGATCTGGGACGACATAACGGCACTGCCGTAAAGTCTGTTACATTACAGGAACTTGGTAGCATAGGATTTGGCTTGGCGTTTGGAGGTCACCTTGGTCCTGCAGGGAAATGGAACCAGATAGCTCAAGAAATGAGTCATGTAAGGCATAGGTCATTAACTTTGAACGAACCGTTGAGACAACTACAACCGTGCGGTGGACAAGTGAATTCCGAAGTGTGCCGCCTGCCGGAGCATAGTTGCGTTAATTATCGATACTCATTGCTTCCTAGGCCTTGAGTCTGTCAAATGACCCCCACGTCTGAAGCTTTGTGGCAAGGCACTCTACTTGAATTATGAGAGACGCAGTTTCAAACTTTCTTTTGAGGTACGATCCCTGCAGGATGCGACTGCTCACTGCAATTAGACAAATGCAGTAAATACGCTGTGCGGCTTCCGCACAGAGTAGGGAAACGAGTAAGACGACGGATCATTACGGATATACATTGGTCTACTAATTATGTCGAAACTTTTGGATGTGAGAATGTTCATTCGAGTTTGATCAAATTCGTTATCCACACGCCATCTCGAGTCTGTCTCGGGCAGTGAGACGCCTACTCGAATGGAATACTGTGTTCCCGTCTCTTCGAGTTCACCTTGAGCCTTTTCACGCTTTGAGTTTTTCGAGCTTTTCCGGGGCGTTTTCCCAGGGCTGCGGAGAAGTGGTTACGGCAAGCCACACACGCACATACATATATATACACATTACGGGAGTCCCTACAGATGAGAGTTCGCAGGTGGCCCACGCGCGTGGCACGGCCCGCATGCCGGTCCTGCAAGCCACCTCAAGACAGACAGACGCCTCTGGAATGCTTCTGTAAAGGTATGGACAGAGTCAGAGGACGACCCGACTTGTTGACTTTGTTATCTTATTTGTTTGCTTGAATAAGCGTAAACCCGGCTATTCTACCGTCCAGGAAAAGCGATGGACGGGAGGGTCTGGGGGTCCTCGTTCTTCTACTAGGCAGGAACAGAGTGTGACATGTGAGGATTGGAAGGATGACCTGGTGCACCTAGTTGACGTGGAGAAGAGCGGCAGCGGTTGAGAAGCTCGAGCAGGACGGTTCGTTTGTACGTATTCGTAACTGTGCCACGAAGATATCGACTCTAGTGTCGGGAGATAGTTTTGGGAGACATCACAATTACCCGTCAGGTTTGACTCGACAATGATAGGTACCAAGCCGACGGCAATCAAATTCACAAAAAAAGACCCAGGCCAGGATAGAAATGTAGTTATATAATTATTACTCAGAGCACGTAACCACCGCTTCCGAGACATTGCCACTCGCGCACGCCGGTGCTCTCCTCCAGCTCGACGCACCACCACAGCACCTCCTTTGCCTTGTCCACCTGCCCGCTCTCCTCGTGAGCCCGGGCCAGTGCGAACCAGGCCTCTGCGTTATTCCACGCGCTGCCGAGCTTCGTCAGGGAAGACAGGAGACCGTACGCGCGGTCTCGAGCGGCGAGGCGGTCAATGGTCGGCACCGAGGTCGCCTTGTACGGCGCCGGCAGCTTGTCGTCCGACTCGGACCTCTCTACCGACTTGACCGACGATGCCGTCGTCGCGGATTGGTGACCGCTTGTCTTGCCGGCGGGGCCTACGCCCAACCCGCCGGAGCCCAGACCCAGTGGTTCTGACGGGAGACCGTGCTGGGGGACAGCAATCTTTGGGAGATTGGGTGGCGGCAGCGAAAGGCTAGAGACGTTCTCCGGCACACTGAGTGTGGGAATGGCCGGCGGTGGCAGGACTTTCTCGCTGTAAATGTCGAGCAAAATATCGGACAGGCCGACGATGGCTGCTGGGTGATTGGGGTAATGGGTGAGTGCCATCTCGAAGTCTGACCGGGCCAAGTAGGGTGCGCCCTTTGCCAAAGAAAGATAGCCGAGCTATACAAGTTGTCAGTTGAGTCAATTTGCACATGATCAAGCCTATAGCTCACCTCCGCCCAAACGTCTCCGAGCAGCTCGTCGACGCCCTTCTTCTCGGCCCAGCTGTTGCCCCTCATTGACAGAGAGCCCGTAGGATCCTTGGCTACTTCAGCCTCGAGTATCCCTACAAGCTTCTGCGCTTCTGAGATGGCTCCCTTGCTGTCCTCAAACATGTTGGCTCGACGATAGAATCCCGCAATCATTAACCACACCTTGACCAGCAGCACAGCTCTTTGCCTCCGCTCCATGTCCTGGGGGAAGTGGATCAGCGGCAACGGGTTTGATATGGTGTAAGTGCCACTGGCAGAGATTTCGGAGAAATTTGTTGATCGTGATTTCTGGGAGGTGTAAGACTCCAAGTGATGGAGTGAACGTCCTCGTGAAACAGAAGATGCCATTGAAGCCTGACGGTTGCCTGTGAGAGGGAAGAACTCGGACTGCTGCAGTTCGTCGGCTGGGGTGAAGAAGACCTCTCCGTCAACCACCGTCGGTCCGTGTGGATTGGTGCCTGCGCTGCTGACACTTGCTGTCCTCTTGCGACCGCTGCTGCTATCTCGCTTGCGCAAGCTGTGTCTTTTGCCCGATTCACTTCTCGATCGGCGCGTCAGACTGGAAAGACGCCGCGTTCGCGTCTCTGTTGGTGATCCGTTTTCTTGGGTGACTTGTATTGTCGGGGCTGCAACGCTGGCTTGTGTTTGTGAGGTCTGGGGGCGGGAAGGCGTGACTGTTTTCTCCGTTTCGGCTATACTGGGTTGCCGCGTTCGTGTAGAGCCGAAGAAGCTTCCCTTTATACTTCTCAGCGTGCCAGCCGAGCTCTTTGGCACCTGTATTGTGTCAACAGCCTTGGGTGGTTGCAAAGTTGGCTTGGCCTCGAGGCTTCCGAATAGCCTTGTGAAGAGAGACAGTAGCTCAGGGCAGGCGTTAACGGCAATGTCTGGTCCTTCAAGCAACTCAATGATGGCGATTTGTGTCATCTTGGCCTCGAGGACACTCTCCTTTTCGGTATCATCCATGTCGTCCACTACTCCCTTCCGTTCATTCGCAATCTTTTCGTCCTGAGCTTCGGCCTCGTTAAGGTGTTCGCTCTTGAAGTGGATATCCTGTCTTCCGAATAGGACTGAGGGGTCGCCAAACTGCTCGAAAGCTCCATCGCAAGCCTTGGCTGCCATGTTGTAATCCTGTCTTGCGCTCAATAAGAGTGCCAAAAGATGCCATAGCGGAATCAGAGAACGCTCCTGCCAGTACGCGCCGTGGTATAGATCTTGCTCTTCGTCAGCAGACTTGTTGGAGATGAGTGCCGTCTTGACAATGTCAATCGCCGGGGTCAAATCTCGACGCTCGGCGAGTAACAGGCCAAGAGCAAAAAGACTGCGAACATCCCGAGTACGACCGAGTTCCGGAGACAAGGATTTCCTTAAGCATCTGATCGCCTTTGTCTGAATCTCAGTTCGAGATGCCGCGTCGTATGTTGTTCTTGACCACTGGGCTTGGGAAAGGCCGATTGCCTGCCAAGACAATGCAATCAGGTGAGGCCGAATCTTGGGATGAAGGGTAGTCGCTTCATCCTCTTCCGGAACAGTGTTCTCACTTTCAATGCCATTTCTCAGCTGCGGTAGCCTGGATAACCAGTCCTCTAGCTCATTGCCAATAACACGGGCTTTATCGATGGCTTCTCTTCCACCGTAGCGGCAAAGCGCCAAGATGCATTGTGACATGGTTTCAAGAACAGTGCCGTCGTCGTCGAGGTTGGACTCCAAGTGGCCGGTTTTGTCCACCCTGGCCTTGCCGTGTCTGACAAGATCGAGGTATGAGTCAAAGGCCTTGAAGGCCAGGTCGAACTCCGCCACAGCCAGGTGAACAGTGAAGAGACATCGTAGGATTGCGGTTGAGTGGTACGTCTTGGTCGCTGCGGCATACAGAGTGTCGAGAACACCTCTGCTGAGGCTCTCGCGACCACCCTGACCTAGGTCCTTTTCGGCCCAACCGCGACCACAAAGAATGGACCAATTCCTGACAACAGCCTTGATAAAGGATTCGACTTCTTCTCTCGTCTCGTCGGCACGGGGAAAGCTGGTTTCGCTAATGAGGAGCGCCTCGTAAGCAGCCTCGGTCTTCTTCAGCTCGATCCTCAGCTGGTTTCGCGTGGATGAAGCCTCGTTTGTGATTTTGCCGAGGAATCCTGTTGGGAATGGAATGTCAAGCTCAATGATCGTTGACAACGCCAAATAGTACTCGAGCCACACCTGTCGTCTCGGCACCGAGCCCCTGTAACCATACCCCCCCGTGACCGGCCCTGTCATCGACTCCCAGTACCTAGCCCAAGATCGGAAGCAGGCGACCGAGTTAGGGTCTGCAAGTGACCTCTCGTTCGAACGGAGGGCGTCGCTTTGAAGCACACAGTACTCAGTCAGAAACAGTTCAGACCAGACTTTGAATTGCTTGTGGGCGGTTCGTGAACTCGGAGCCATGGATACGGATGGCAGTACGGAATCGAAAACGGAGAGAGCTTCGGCTGTCTTTTGGGTACGGGCAAGGCAGTTCGCCTTGATGACGGCGGCCTTCAAAGCGCTGATATTGGTCCATTCCGACTTGTCGGCGGTGCTCAGTTCCTCCTCAATGTTCCGAGGTAGCTTGACCGCTGCCTGATCGACCTCTCCAACCACCCAATGCAACAGTCCGGCGCAGACTTGAGCCTGAAATTTGTCTTCTGAGTGACTTGTTTCCCCGTCTATGGCGGCCTGAAGCTTTGATTGAACGTTATCGGCATCGAGATCCTTGGCGGACACAGAGGTGGAAGGTCGTCCGGCACCAGAAGGGTCGGTGGCTTTTGCGATGGCGCATTCCGTCTCAGCGGCCAAAGTCAGACCTAGAGGGGACTCGGTGTCAGTAAGGAGGGTATCGCGGCGTTTGCGTGCTTGTTTCGAGGCAACGGACAGGCTCGGTCAGGCGCATGTTTCCTGATTTTGCGTACGAACTCGGGGACGGCGCTCCAATTGCCCTCGCACCGGGCATCGTCAAGGGCCTTGATGTAGTGGGCGGCCTTGTTCGGATCGGGCTACGAAGAGGGAAGAAGAAACACTCAGTCAGCTCCAAGGTCTCGACGTCATTTGGGGTCAAAGCCAGGGGATGTTTAGACAGCAGCCCCTGGAGACCTAGAGAAGGGACAAAGAAGCACTCACAGCCATTTCGCGATACTGAAGCCTGTGCCAGTGATGGGACAGAAGTGCAAAGCAATCCTACTAGCAGCGCATTTGAGCCCGCTGCATTGTTTTGTTGAAGATATCCTAGGGGGTAGGGTGGGTTGGCGATGTTTGGTACCCAAGAATGGCTTAATTAGGAGAAGGCACGTTGCGTAAGTGATTGGAGCGATGCGATGGACACGCCCGCTTGTTTGGCAGTGCGACTGCCACCAAAGCCCAGGAAATCAAGGTACTGCGCAAGGTAGGCACGTTGACTGGCAGAAAAGTCCTTGCTGCAGCACAAGCTTGTGAACAGAAGAGCAGGACAGAGCACCAAATCCCACCAACACCAGCATAATCAGGTCCCTTAATTGACATTTTGGGGAGCACGGGCCAGTCGGCCACCGGGCGGTGTCCTGGCCCAGCTACTTCTTCCAGGATGGCATCTGAAGATTGGACTCGACCGCCTTGTAGGGGTGTGATGGTGGATCGACTATGACCAATCAAACTCAACGTTGCTCATCGATGGGGAGGATACATTCGATACGTACCTTCACTTACAGAAAAAAGTTTCATTCAGCATCAACGGCAGGTGAATTCTTGGGCTGTGATCCGAGATATTGCCAGTTCCCTCTCACTACGGCACCTCAATCACAAAGGCGGGCTTCCAATTGGGTTGTTATCTTATATCATCCAACCAGAACCGCGCGAAGAAATGTCTCTTTCTCTTCCCCCAGACCTCAAGGTCCTATGCCGCAAGTTGACAACCACACCACCGGCTCAACTTCCTCACTCAATCCCGGCCTTCATCAATCACGTCCTTCGTTGCAAAGATGTCTTGTCTGCGCCCCATGACCCTAAAGTCTCGTCCGAGGTCTCAAGTTTGGTTCATAAGCTGAGGACCATTATCACGACTTTGCTCAATGGCAAGAGTGCCATGGGCCGCTTCACCGGCGCAACTCTCGTCAAGGCTGTCGTTGATGTTGGTGGCTGGGAATGTCTTAAGGAGTCTGGCAATTGGGTTCGAGGGCTTTTGGGAATGCTTCAGGTAAGCAAGGTCCCGATATCTGTCTCCCAATATGAATACTAACACTGCATTGTAGAAGAGCGACCCATTCCCGGTCAAGGAGATTGCCATTGTCACCCTCGTGCGCATTTACAGTCTCATCAACAGCTACCAAACTCTCACCAGAGAAATCGCCACGCCTACGATTCCGACCTTCTTCAACGCATGTCTTCAGATGATCAAGCTCCCAGGCCTAGGCCAGCGCCTCAAGACGCCGCTCGCTGTCGTTGAGACTGTTCTGGACGCCTTCTCCGCCATGATTCCCCTGTATCCGACGACCTGCCGCCCCTTCAACGGCCAGATCAGAACGGCCATCAAGCCCTACTTGGCGCCCACCTCTTCCGATGGAGCCACGATCCCCCAGTCTCTCCGCCGGGCAAGCAGACATCTGGCCATCTCTCTACCACTCACCACGGCAGGCAAATCGGGACCCAGCGACGATTGGGCCAAGCTGGTAGACGAGCTGCGCAAGGACTTCCATTTTACCGCTGATCAGGTCTTCCGCGCCGTGCAGGAATCATGGGAAGCCTCGGCGGCGTACACCCGCTCCAAGGTGGACTTTGATATTCCGCCGCAGGGTTTGGAGACGGGGGATCAGCTCCCCAACTGGACCGGAATTTCTGCTGGCCGTGACAGACTCGTTGGCTTGCTCCAATACATGGCAGACGCCCTCCGCTACTCGACCAAGACTCCCGTCACGATTCCGATTGCAGCTCTCATGGATATGGTCTCGCGTGTATCATTGATTAGCCGTAACTCCAAGTCTCAAGCTTGGGACCAGGCGCTCGAGACACAGGCTGCCGTCGGAAGGGAAGAAAAGGAGGAGCTGTGGGCCGCGATGCCCGACATACACGTCGCCGCTCTGGAACTACTCTTGGTCCTGGTGCAAAGGCTAGAACACAACGCGCTTTCGACCATCCCAGAGATACACGACAACATGATCCTCGTCTTCCGCTCCGGCATCGACATCCCCGCCGTTCGCGCTGCGACATACAAGCTCCTCAACGAGACTCTCCCCATTGCCGGCCCGGGCCTGCAAAAGCTCACCGTCGAGACCCTCGGCATCGTCTCCCTCGCCTGCTGCAGAGATATCCAGCAAGAATCAGGCCACATCCAAAAAGTCAAGCCGGCAACCAACAACAAGACCGCAGCAGACACCAAGAAGAACACCATCGCCGCCAACGCAGATCTCTTCCTCCCCACGCAAGCCAACGCCGCAGACGCGACCACCTCGTCCTCAAAACAAACCCTCATCGCAAAGGACCACATCGTCGCCGCCGACGCCCTCCTCGCCAGCCTCTTGTCCCACCTACCCCAGCAACACCTCAAGCCGGGCCTCCGCGGCCTCCTCGATCAGACGGCCATCCTGTCGCGCAACAAGGCCGCCATGCTCGCCAGCGTCCTGAACCCCTACACCAATCAGGGCGGCGCCATGTTCCCCAGCATCCTGCCCTACCTCGCGCAGCAGTACCCCCGCGACCAAGGCGTCGAGATCCTCCGCTCCAACATCCGCACCTCCCCCGCGCAACCACCCGCAGACGCGCTCGAGGGCATCACCGCCACGCTTGAGGAGCTTGAAGCCGAGGAGGAAGCCAAGGACGCCGAGGACGAGGAGATTCTCGCCGAGATCCAGGTCGCGGGCGACGCGCAGGATGCAGAGATGAAGGATGCCACCGTTACCGCCGGCACCATTGTCGTTGCGGGTGACGAGGACAGCGACATCGTCACGTCCATCAAGACCGAGGTCGTCAACCCTTTCGCCGTCACCTCGGCGCAGAAGCGCAAGCTCCAAGACGAGGGCGCGGGCGCCCCGAGCCCGCCCAAGAGACAGAGCGTGGAGAGAAAGGAGGTCGAAAAGACGATTGTGGCTGCTGCGGCGCCGGAACCAGTGGCCGCCAAGCCGGCCGAGGAAGCGGATGACGACAGCGACGATGAAAGCGTGCACCTCAACATGGACCTGGACGATGATGAAGAGGAGGAGGAGGATGAATGAGACAGGGGACAAGACAAGAAAAAGGATTCATATTGTTGTCAATTTAGATGGACATAATACCCCCACTGGAGACGAACAATTCTCTGGGTGAATGGAACAAAAAATTCGAGTAATCTGGGTATTTGTTTTTTTGTTTTGATTTGCTGTAGCAAAGGCCTATCGACGTTTTCGCAGGTCGAGGCCCAGTATTTTGTACATGATACTGTGTGTGAACAGGTCCAGTATCCAAGGCCATTGAAGCCCGACTTATTCTGTCAAGTCTTTTTGTATGAAAGTGTATGTTTGGCCCAGCCCCATCCCATGACAGGCCGGAGGGACGTGTTGGCAATCAGGAGAAGTCCAAGTCTCCCTCTCTGCCCGTTTCCCGCCGATGATGGCCCCTTCTTTCAGAACGCCGCGGAATGAAGAATATTTACCCTCTCCCCCAGACGTCGCGATCGCGACGGCAACCCTTTTTGAAAACAGCAAAAATCAGGACCAAAGAGTCCAGGAAAAAAAAAAAGAAAAGAATGCCCCACGCCTCATACCTCAATCCCGCAGCCAAGCCCTCCGCTTCTCCTCCTTCTTGGCCCTTCGCTTCTCCTTGAACTGCTTGAGCTCAGACTTGCTGGGCTTCTTGCCGCTCCGCTCCGCCTTGAGACTCCTTCCGTTGTGCGAGTTGGCCGCGGCATCGACGTCGAAAAAGGCATTCATCTGTCGCCGGCTCTTGGCCTCGTCCGTGTGGCGGTCGGGGCCGTCGTCCAGCGTCTGGAACTGGCCGGTGAAGCGGTTGAATTGCGCCATCGCGCCGTACTCGCCGCCGTTGATCGCAGAGGCGGACGTCTGGGCCGTTTCGTCCTCGTCGGCTGCGCTACCCTTTGCGTACCACGCGTTCGGGTCGTAGTCGCCGTGGATGGCTGGGTTGTAGCCGCCGGCCGGGGGAGCGTCGTTCTTTGGGAGGGGAGGAGGGCCTGAGAGAGTCGCGGAGGCGGAGGCGGTTGTGCCTGGTGCTCCTGGTGCTGCTGCTGGTGTTGCGCCGCCGGCTGTAGGTATGCGAGGGTTGTCCCATTGCGACGCGCCCGTGATGCGGTTGTAGAAGTAGTACGCCTGGGCTGTCGGATCCCACTGGAAGTCCCAGCCGTCGTCTTGTGTCGCTGGAGGAACTCCGGCGGGTAGGGGTGGTGCCTCGTTGGGGAGAGGTGGTGCATCGGTGGAAGAGGTAGGATTGTCGTCGCGAGCATCGGCAGGAGCGGGAGAGCCAATTGAGCTGGCCTCGCCGGACTCTGGGGAGCTCGAGTCTCGTTTTGAGTTGTCGTCGTTATCGCCCTTGGGTGAAGTCGATTTCGAGTCGTTCTCGTTCTCGGTGGGCTCTTGCTTGAGGTCGGAGGCATCATCGGCCGGTGTGCTTTGTTCCGGCTCAGCCTTGCGCGGGGAGGCGGCTTGGGGAGAGTCTGACGCCATGGTTTCAAAGTCGGAATGCAGGGTTTAATGAAGTGGTGTGAGTCGGATAGGTTGTCTTGTCGCGTGTACTCGTGGGCGATTAGAGAGTGCTTGTCACCGGGTAATAATAGAATATCGACGCAGCAGGAGCTTCATTTCTTGAATGGGAAGAATGGTGATGTTGAACCACGCTTTGGGTGGAGTTGAAGTAGCAAAGAAAGAGAAAGCTGGAAAAGGTACGGTTAGAGTCGCAAGTTTGACTGTGCTCAGAAGAGAACAGTGCAGTGCAGTTGTCCCACCTGAAATTTGGTAGAGACAAGGAAGATGCAAAATGACGGCACGGCGAGTGACAGGCAGGCGGGCGACCTGCGCCGGGGTATCCGTGGTCACACTGTGTGTATCGCTGGTCAAGGCATGCTGACTAAGTTGGATTACTGTGTGGAGTGGGGGTTTTGTTTGCTTCTTCAAGCGGAAGCCCCCGGCCCAGAATGGAAGCGTTCAGTTCCTGCCATGGAAAGAACTGAAAGGTACGTACCGGATTGACCACCACCTTCCATTCCCTCACGGCGTAGCACTGTGGAACACTGCGGAACACTGCAAAGCACTGCGTGACACTGCACTGAGGAGGAGTCTGTCCAAGGATTGGGGACTGCAAGTGCTGCAAGTTCTGGCGCAATTGGATCGAGAAGAGATTGGACGGGAAGTGGCCGCCACAGCAGTGCAGCAGGGCGGCAGGGCGGCAGGGCCAGCAGCACGTTGAGATATCCCCAATTAAATAGGCCCTTCCAGACCATCTGACTGGACGGCAGATTGAACAACGGAGGCAGATCCGGACCACGATTCGGTTTGATTACCTTACCCTAAGGTAGCTTGCCGGAGGAGGAGGAAGAAGAAGACATAGGAGGAGGCAGTTTGCGAAATAGGTACATGACTCTGCATTCTCGTAGGCTCTTGTTTACTCTATTCTCTCTTTCTTGCCGTCGCCTTTTCTCTTCCCTCTCTGGCGTCCCCCCCCCCCCCATTATCTCTCCCCATCTGTCTATCCCACCTCACCCGTTAGGTTGTTTCCTCTTCTCTTCTTCCAAAAAAAAGAGAAAAAAGAGCGAGAGAAAGGTCTCTGCAGCTTGGCCAACCTCTGTCTCGGCTCCTTTCGAATACCTGCATACCATCCATCTCACCGCATTGGTTGCCAGCCAGCCTTCCACACCCTCATCGCACTATTCCAGACGACATCCACAATCCTCACTGGGCGCCGCATCGAAGTCTTGTTGGAACCGAGAGCCAATGTCGAAGTCTTCTGCAAGCCATCGTATTCACGTGCTGCCTTGCTCTTCCCATTGGGACGATTGTTTGGTCTCCTCTGCCTGCCGCTCACCAGCTTCTCGATCGGTTATTATGCTGCCTTTGCCTCTCGTCTGTATGCCCAATACCCCTCACTTTTCTTTCGTCGCGAGCGGTCAGTCTCGTTATACGACCCTGGACGAAACAGCCTTCCCATGACCTCTCTCTACCTACAGCCCATATACAACATCTACGACGACATCTCCTCGCAAAGTCACAGCCCCAAGTCTACCTAGGTAGCTCCTCGTGGCACCAGTCCGGCCGCACTAGCTGCGAGGCCGTTGGCTGTCATGTCTGACCAGGTCAAGCCCCAGCCGTTGCGGCCTCTACTCCCGGCACCAAAAGCCTTGCAGCCTGCTCCTCCTCCTCCTCTTCCTCCAGCACGCTTCCTTCCAGCTCAATCATCAGTCAAGAAGCGTCTACCGAGTACCAAGGTTGCTTGTAACGCTTGTCGGTCCAAGAAAAAAGCAGTAAGCACAAATCTCTCATCTTGGTACTATGGCAGGTCCTCTTGACTCGTTTCAAGCGCTGACATCCTCATTCAAGTGTGACGGTAAACGCCCTTCGTGCAAGGCGTGTACAGAGCTGAAGACACAATGTGTCTATATCAGTGCTAATGAGACGGAGACAGCCGCTATGGCTTTAAAGAGGGAAAATCAAATGCTTCGAGAAATGTTGAGCCAGCTCACGGCAATGCCGGATGATGTTGCCCACCAGACATTGAAGAAGCTCAAGTTCGCCGTCGACCCTTACGCTGCTCTTCGCGCCATAAGACCGTCGGGGCCAAGAGATGCCCGGGAGATCCTACCTCATATCTCGTCCAATGTCGAGTTTGAACTCACGCGACGCCATCCCATCTTGTATCCCCAGACTCGGAGATTAGGTCGTCTCGAGATGCCCGAGGATGTCGACTCTAGGCCTTCCAAACTCGCTCGGGTTGAGGACGCATCCGAAGAGGGTTCAATTCTCGAGGACCGTCGAGCACCAGAATACCCTACTGTGGCTGAAGTCCTGGAAGATGATCCCTCTACAGCCTCTCCTAGGCCTTCTCGAGCATTCAACTCGGCCTTCTTTGTTCCACTAATGGGCCCTATTCCTCCGCCGACACCGCGCATTCGCAACGAGCCTCGCCTGAAAGATTTGAACATCGCCTTCTGGACCGTAGTGCCCATCAGTAATCAGGACGCAGCAGAAGTCATCTCCCTATATCTTGAAACAGATCATCCGATATTGGGCTTGTTCGATGCTGATCTGTTCCTGGACGACTTGGTCTCCGGTGAAGTTCGGTACTGCTCTTCACTGCTCGTCAATGCTCTGCTTGCTTTCGCTTGTGTCAGTTATCCCCCCCCCCCCCCTTCCTACCCCCTTCTCTTAGAATAATGTCATTGATTGTCTTTACCAGCAAGCGTATGCGGCAAAGCAACCTGAAGCATCTCGATGGAGTCGAGAGCTGGAAAACGAGTCAAATAAGCTCTGGCATGCGCAAAACGATGATACCCTGCCTACCATTGCGGCTTTGACCTTCTTGATTCAGTCCAGCGGCTGCAATGGCAATGGTGAACTCAATGTCAAGTTCGTCAAAGATACAGTAGCTATGGCGAAACGTCTGAGACTCTTTGGGTGTCCCGATGCATATACCTTTGTAGACCTAAATCGTCTCTCGGAACCACATGCGAGGGCAACAGCTCAAGTTGCCTGGGGAGTTTTCAACACTCTGAGGTAAGGCCATTTCAAAGAGTCCCCCAGTCCAAGTGAGCATAGCTGACGAAAAGCGCAGTATGATAGCCCAGTTCTGTTTACCAGCGACTACTGAGTACCCCCCGACTCTTCCCATTCCAGGCAAAGCTAGGCTAGGGAACTCAACACCCGGGTCTGAGCACGAGCGTAACAGCAGCGCGAATAGTACAGCGCCCTCGTCAGACTCGGATGCTCGCTCCCAGTCTCGAAATCGCACCAAGAGACGGCGATCTCCTGCCATGTCAGACACTTTCGCCGCCTTTTGCGAATTATGGGTCATTTCCTCTCAAATCACTTGGGTTTATCAGCACGATACTAGTCCAGGTCATTCATCCCAGGCTTTTGCACTGGAGAAGTACAGCAAACTACTGTCTTGGGCAGATAATTTGTCTGAAAGTATGGAACGTGACGAGCACAGCCCATCTCATGTGCTTACCTGCCAGTAAGTTAACCTTTTCTTCTTGTCCCGTCAGTGCACGGCGTGCGAATTAACAACCTTCACAGCATGTGGTTCCACGGGACTGTGCTCTACCTCTTCAGGCCGTTCATCCCAAGCGACAAACAGCATGGCTTCAAATTCTGGTCACCGTCAGCCGACCAGATACCTGCCTTTTTTGCGGCCTCCGTCGAGCAGCTCAAAGACCTCGTCGAAGTGTACGCGTTGTACCCGGAATCGACGTACAGCATCTTCGGGCACACTGCTCTCATCCATGTAGCCAACGCCGTAGCTAGCGACATAACGAATCCAGAGTGGCGACCCTACTTTCTCAGCTGCATCCGCGCCTATCAAGCCCTATACAGTTCCTTTACCGTTGCCGAAGTGATTGCCGGGGGTCTCCTTTCCATGGTCGTCAGGAAAGGGGGCATGGACATGACGGAAGCTCTAGGGCTGCTGGAAGACCTCAGAGCTCGCAAGGGACCCAGGGCGGGCGGCCGGGCGACTGGCATGTTTGTGACTGATCTCGATCTTGCCGTGACGGACCGCGAGGCGGCGAGGGTTGATCGCTTGATTGAGAACTTTGAAGAGATGACCATCTTGGATGAGTTTACTCAAGGTGTCATCTAAGGTGTGGGATGAGGGCTTTCCTTACTACCATTTCCCTTGCCTGTTGATGTGCATGCTACGGGAGGTCTCTTGGGGAAGGACCGGTTCTGTTTGATGATTTGAATTTTCATGACGCACATGCTGTAATGACGAGCCATCGAGACTCTATATCTTCCCCACGATGTGGGTGTAATTAGTATGCAATACACAGGCGGCCACAACTGGCAAAGGGCAGATCATGTTTCAGTGTCACTTTTGCTCGACATTGTCACTTGCTATGAATACACTGGCTCATTTTGAACATGTTAGCCTAGGGAACTTGAGTAGACTAACCGTGTCTTGTGATGAGGATTTGAGATCTGAGAGGATTTAGAGTCACCGAGTCTAGTGTTTAGCGGCCACATGCCTCAGTTCTAGGCACGGCATCTACCGCGATGAGAACTCAGAATGAGCTCGAGGGTTCAGTTCAGCCCTGTACTTCGCAGCCCGCGGGTTGACGTGACCGGGGTAACGAGAAACAACATTTGATAGGGCTATAAGGTAGGTAGTGCGTGGGACGCCTTCACATGTTCCCGGTTATGTAATGCACGTCCAAGGTAGGTACCTAGTCTGCCTTGCAGGGAAGCAAGATCCTCGAGGTTGTATTCGCACTGACCTCACGGGGTAAAAAGCAGAGCGCTACTCCGTAGTTCCTTTCATTTCATGTTTCCATCCTCCCTCCCGATACAACATCGGCCCTATGTTAGCTACGAAGAAACAGCGTATTCCACGAAACCATCCGACCACCACTCGGCGCGCCAACGCAACATCCCAGGGCAATGAGCGGGCAACCCGCCTAACCACGGTCCACAGCAGGCCTCCTTTGGTTTGGTTTGGGGTTTTCTTTATGGCCACAAATAGCACACACACAAGCTCGAGGCATGACCATGATAGGCCGCCGCCGTCGCGGTGCCATCGCCGTCTACCCGCTTGCCTATAAGTCTAGGTAGAGCGGTCACAGCCATCGCCTTAACCAACGACGCTAACGACAACAGAAACCAAGAGCGAATGGATGACCGCCGCATCTGGACAGGTTGGGGTGCCATTACCCAACCCAAAATCACCCGTTTTGGGTCAAGTTGCTTCTCAGATCATCACCGTCACCTAGCCTTTCCGCTCAGTCCCTGGCTCAGTCCCTGACGAAGGGATCGTCTCTCCAGCTTTATTGTCCTGTCCATGGGGGGAGGCCGCCGCCGATGATACCTAGGTGCCTACAGACTGAGTACGGAGTCTCTGTGCTACCTCAAACCTGCGCCGCCGTCGCAATCCCTGCAGATGATGGACTCGAACTTTTCCAGGACGTTTTTTCCCAAATCTTTGGCGGTCTTGGCTGATGGTGCGCAGTGGCGCCGCTAGCATCGTCAGGAGAACCCGTCGCCGTTTCCGTGAATGATCGGTCGCTTTGCTCTTTACCTTTGACAATTTGAATTAGGTTCTGATCCACGTTACCTAACTACCTATCTCTCACTCCACCTTTTAGGATCCTCGATCCGGGGGCTGCCATCTCTCGGGTGAGGCGAGGGCCTGGCCATCTAGTGGCTGGATGGGCATCCGGAAGGGAAAAAGAAGCACTTGCGCACGCACGATCCCGTCTCACATTCCGGTGCACCGTGGCAGGGGACAACCTCCAAAGCGACGTCGCCTTTGACTACGGCCCACGGGGTCAAGACAACCACTCGGACGACTTTGTCGATCACTCTTTAATAACCTCATCCCATATCCCGCCTGCTTCTGCATCTGCTTCCCCAGACTCTCGATTGCAGCACTCCTGACAGAGCCGCAAGCCCAACCGCCAAGCCACACACGGACAAGCAACAAGCAGCAGCAGCGGAATCATGTCTTTCAGACGGGCACCTCTCGTGAGCCTTGCTCTCACGCTGTTGCCGTTGGTTGTGGCTGATGACCATCCCTACGTCGCCGATTCAGTATGCGACTGCTACTTGACCAACACATCAGAGAGCTACTTCAGCAACCACCTGTTCTTCGACTTCCGCAACCTCGGCCAATACGCAGGGGTCCCAGATGCCCTCACGGACTGGGATGCGAGCGCCAACGCAAACACAACATCTGACTACTTCAACACAGACGCATGGAACACGATATGGGGTATCCAGAACTGGAACAACACGGATCGCAAGGGCAAAGACGGCAACGACGCCACGGTGAACATGGTCAACTCGCCCAACAACATTTACATTGAGAAGAACAACGACAAGGACGCCACCTCGGACACGTTCATGAGCATGCGCACCGTCCGCTTCGAAGACTTCCAGTCCTCGGCCGAGATGGAGTCCGTCTCCATGGGCTACCACTTCGTCTCGGTCCGCATGCTCGCCCGCACCCTCGGCGACCCGGGCGCCTGCACCGCACTCTTCACCTACCGCGAGGCCGACAAGTACGCCAACGTGCAGGAGGCCGACATTGAGGTGCTCACCAAGGACCCGGACGACCGCATCCAGTACACCAACCAGCCGTCGTTCGACTCGAGCGGCAACACCATCGACAAGTCAACGCAGAACGGCACCATGCCCAAGGGCACTTCGTGGCGCGACTGGGCCGTCCACCGCCTGGACTGGGACGCAAAGGACAGCACCTGGCTCGTCGACGGGTCCGAGGTGTCGAGCATCTCCTTTCAGGTGCCCCGCGACCCCAGCCGCGTCATGCTCAACTCGTGGAGCGATGGCGGGTCGTGGTCTGGCGTAATGGAGGTCGGGCACTCGGCCGTCATGCAGATCCAGTGGATCGAGATGGTTTTCAACTCCACGGAATCGTCCTCGAAGCGTGACGTCCTCGATAACAGCTTCCACCAAGCCGGTCTCGGTCCCAGAGGTCAGCTGGACCGCCGCCGCGGCGAGGGCAAGTGCCAGATCGTGTGCAGCATCGATTCGTCCAACACGATTGGCGCAGCGGTGATGCTGCACAACGGTACGGCGCCCGGGCAGCTTCTGGGACAGTCGAGTGCCATGGCTTTTTGGGTGCCAGTGGCCTTGATGTCGGCCATGTTTTACCAGTTGTGGGCGTGATTGGGATTCACCGTCGAGACGAGACGGGTGGCGTTTGCATCTGATTTATGCCAGCATAGCAACGGGGTTCAAATATGGGATTTGTCTATTCAGTATCGTACAATGATATACATTTTCAAGCTTACTCGGTTTATGATCACTGCAATATCTCTGCCACATAAAGTTGTATTTGGGTACTAAAGTCAGCTGCGAGCTTAAGGTTCGAGTGGTCGGATCAAGCATTCAGAGCTCGACCCCTGTAAACGAGCACCAACGCGCGCCGCGGCGTGCCTTGCACAGTGGGACACCCCCAGCACCCATGCGCCATGCCATGCCACCCATGGGCAGCCAGAGGATGCCACATGCCTCGGTCCCAATTGGATGTGGGACAATTGGGATGGACCCTTGGCTTGCAGCTCAACCTCCCTCAACAATCTTTCCCAGAAGCTTTGCATCTGCAAAAAACACCCATCTTGTCATCATCACCACCACCGGGTACCTGACACAACGATCGAAGCTCTCCGCGCATCGCACTCCCCGAAATCTCCAAACGAAGCTCGAACCACCACCCCAATCGCAAAGAACAATGGCAGACACGGCAACAGCAGCTGCCAAGCCGCAGAGGCGGCGATCCTCCCCCCTCAAGAACGGCTACCTCATCGCCTACAACTTCGTCTCCGCCGTCGCCTGGGCCACCGTCCTCGGCCGCACCGTCGCGCTCTTTGCGCTCCGCGGGCCGCATTTCGTTCATCTCGGCGTCGGCGACTGGACGCGGTGGACGCAGACTATGGCTGCCATGGAGGTTTTGCACGCATTGCTCGGTTCGTTTGGATCCCCCTTGCACTCCCTTTTATCCGTTCTCCTCCCCTCAACCCCGAGGCGGCAGAGTAGAAGAAGCAACGAACCCAAGGGAATGAAAGCTAATCACGAGTTCCGCACAGGCGTCGTCCGCGCCCCCGTCTTCACGACCGTGATGCAAGTCCTATCCCGCTTCGTCCTTGTCTGGGGCGTCGTCTACCCCTTCCCCTACCTCGCCCGCAGCCCCTGGTACTCGTCCATGCTGCTCGCCTGGAGCGTCACCGAGGTGATCCGCTACTCGTATTTCGCGCTCACCCTCAGCGGGTTCCAGCCCAAGTTCTTGACGTGGCTGCGCTATAACACGTTCTTCGTGCTGTACCCTATCGGTATCACGAGCGAGTGCGTGCTGATTTACTACGCTGCGACGCCGGCTAGGCAGTTTGGGGAGATGGTGCCGTGGGTTTCGTATGCTATCCTTGCTGTTTATGTTCCTGGTATGTTTACCCCCATTTTATATCTGTGATCACGAGGAGGGAGTGCTGATGTGAAAGTAGGATCGTATATTCTGTACACGTACATGATGAAGCAGAGAAGCAAGGTTATGCGCAACTTGAAGGCCGAGGAGGCGGGCCGCTCCAAGACGCAGTAATTCCTCAACTGAAAGGGGTGAAATCCAAAATTTAGGTGGGTATAAGCACTATATAATGGTCGGGGGTATGATTATAGACAAAAATGAGAAAAAGAGGATGGGCGTCTACAAGAATGCGGCCTTGCTCCAGCAGCCGTAATAATAAAGAAACAAAAGCAAACATCACAGTCTACAGTCTCAAGCGGTAGCGCTCTCGCCCGCCTCCTTGATGGCGAGCTTGTCTTCCTCGCTGGACTCGTACCATTCGTTTCGCGTCCACTGGGCGATGAGAGTTGCTGCGTCTTCCTTGAGTCTGTCGTACCCCGGGTTCATCTTTGGTTCAAACATGTCTGGCATTCCAGTCAGCAAAAACCAAAACTTACGTCCATAACGTTGAGCAATTTGGGTAACTGCGAAAAGGGGGGTAGACTCACTCATATGCGCCTGCGTCTCCTCCGTAGCGACATCATTCACAGCCTGCTTCCATGTCCCACCATTATCCCGCTTCGGCAGGTTACAGAACGTCCGTTCCCGACCCAGCACCGTGCCGACAACGCTGACCTCCTTGGAGCCGGCGGCTTTACCGAGGCGGGTGTACAGATTCGCGAAGCCGACGTCGAGCTCGCGGTCGAGCTTGACCATGTACTGCACCCTCTTCTGCAGCTCCGCGCCCTTTGCGAGACACCCGACGAACTCGAGGTGCGACGTCGCCCACGTCAGACCCTGGGTGATGTGTTCGCGGTTGTAATACGCCGCTCCCGCGCTCGCTGCCACGGCGGCGGCGGAGCCTGCCACCATTGCGATCTTGCCCCAGCCCCATCCGCCGCCTTGCTGTGAGGAGTTTGCCGGAGGAGCAGGTAGTGCAGCGACGGGCGCTTTGTTTCGTGAAGGTGAAGAAGTAGCTTGCTTCGCGCCCCAGAGAGCGGTGCCGAGGCCGCTGAGCTGCGTCATGGCGGCGTTGGCGGTGTTGTAGTGGCCCTCTGCGCCGTGGGCGACGACGCCGGGGGAGATGCCCAGGTACGGCGTGTCGAAGGCGATGACGCCCTGGATGTAGGGGAACATGAGGCTGTTGAAGGTTGCGGTGGACGAGTCCGCCGCCTTCTCGACGCCGTCTTCCGAGTAGATTGGCTTTTCCGAGGTGAGGCCTATGACGGTCTCGGCGGCGACGATGCCGCCCATGGAGTGGCCTGCTAGGACGACGCGGACGGAGGGGTCTACTGTTGGCGAGGGGGTGTTGTTTGCGACTTCTAGGTCGATTACTTTTTCGAGGAGCCTGGTGAGAGTGTGTCAACGATGACCTGGTTGATGGTCGGCTGTGATGGGAAGCGGGGATTACCAGTCGCGGAAGCGGCTCACGCAGTCTCCTAGGTCGCCGCGTGTCTCGTATTTGGGATAGACGAGGACGTTGACGTTGATCTTTGGGAGGAGGGCGGCGAGGTCTGCGCGGAGCTGTGCTGTGAAGCCTTCCTTGTCGCCAAAGGTGTCGTCACCTCCCTGTGCGGAACGTTAGGGATCGGAAGTCATTAGAATGAGCATGATCCGACGTACCTTGAACCCGTGGATGAAAACTATAAGTAATGTCTTCTTCATTTTGTCTTTCCGTTGTAGGTTACATGAGTGAGAATGAGGCGTTGTGAACAGCTATGCGATGTCGTTGATGAGCTTGAAGCTTTGGAGCTTGACGCCTGTATACAGTGTGGTGACAGTGCGCGCCAACGCGGTACCTGGAGGTTGCCCCGCCTTGCCACCCCACCATGTGACAACATCCCTCCAAGGTACCTCGTGCCTCCCTTGGAGGAAAAGCAATGTCGACTGGCTTACACTGAGCTATCCACGAAACCACCATAGTGCCACGACGATGGGGATCTGGACAGACATCTCGAGCAACCAATTTGAACTGGAAATCAGAAGTCAAGGCCCCCCACTCTGATATAATAATAGGGATTTCCCGTATTGGATGTCCCTACTCAAAACACTCATATCGTCTACTACTTGTTCCTCCTATCTTGAAGTTAACGTAAAGATGGCAAGGTCATAAGCATAGAACCAAATATGCCCAGCTTTTGTTCTTGTTTAATCTTCCGATTTGAACCCAACGCCTGTCACGCCGGGCCTGCTCATTGGTTTATCAATATGCAGGCAACCAAGCGTGTCCGCCGCAGTTACTGAGGCTGAGCGAGGTGCATGACTACACGCGGGGTTTGTGTAACTTTGGGCCGCCAGCAGTCGTACTTACGCCGTAGCCACTCTCTGTCGAAAAACAAACATCTACCAACTTGCAAATCACTATTAACACGTACATTTTTGACGACATGCGACTCCTGAACGTTGAAACACGAAAGCTGCAAGAATTTGTCGTCAATGTACCAAAGTATGCGATATTGTCACACACCTGGGGCGACGACGAGGTCACCTTCCAAGAACTCGGATGCCCTGACCACACCAAGAAGCGAGGCTACACAAAAATCAACGGTCTCTGCTGCTTAGCAGCCAAAAACGGGTTTGAATGGGTATGGATAGACACCTGTTGCATCGACAAGACGAGCAGCGCTGAGCTCTCCGAGGCTATCAACTCGATGTATCGGTGGTACAAAGAGGCCTCCATCTGTTATGCCTACCTCTCAGACGTCCTGCTAGAGAAGTGCCCGGCCTACGTCGAAGATGGCAAGCCCCACAAGAACCTAGACTGAGATGACGATGAATGGTCATCAGGTGAGCCAGACGACTACGAGTACCCGGAGCCATTCGTCAATCACTTTGGCAGCAGTCGGTGGTTCACAAGAGGCTGGACGTTGCAGGAGCTTCTCGCCCCCAAGACAGTCGAGTTCTTTGACGCTGCGTGGAAGAACCTTGGCACTCGCTCTTCACTGGCGCCCAAGATCGAGTCCATCACCAGTATACCGACCGATTTCCTCGAAAGAAATGAAGAATCCCCCGCTATCCACTCCGCAAAGATCGCCATGCGGATGTCGTGGGCTGCTCGGCGGCAGACAACGAGAGTAGAGGATATAGCATACTCTCTTCTTGGGATATTTGATGTTAATATGCCACTGCTCTATGGCGAGGGGGAAAGGGCTTTTGAGAGGCTGCAGATTGAGATTATGAAGCAGTCTTCCGACGATTCGATACTCGCATGGGCATCGAACAGCAAACACAAGCCAAAGCCGGCAACGCACTATGACGAGATGGTCTTTTACATCTCTCAAAAAGAAAGGGCGTTGGCCCGATGCCCTGATGAGTTTGCTTGGTGGACTTCAACCCAGCCTCTGGATTTCTGTAAAAGAAGCATTTTCGGCATGGAGATGACGATTCGCGGTCTGCGTGTCACTCTTCCTGTTCTCAAAGGGGAAAATGTGTCATACGGTGTGCTCAACTGCATGATGGACAACAGTTTCGACCAGATTCTTGCGGTCAGACTACGTCATACCGATGTCGCCGGCGAGTATGAGCGGGCAATGGGTGATCCCATCATTCTATCCTGGCAAGCTGTGAAAAAATGTCAACAAATGACTGTCTACATTTCAAACAAGGACCAGCAGAATTTGCGTCATAGAGGACCTCCTTGGCACAAATGGTTGACATACACAATCCGAATTCAAGGCTCAGATGATAGGACCGAACGTTTGGTTGGGGTGGAGCCAGAGCATCTTTACCGGGAGGAATGGAGTTCCGTATGTGTTCGGTATCATCACTTATGGCGCTCGCCACGAATCCTCCTTCACTACGAGAAATTTCCCATGGATAATCGACGAGATAGTGACGGTGATTGGGATGGGTTCATTGTTGTTCTGGAAGAAAGGAATCCGCGCTATGCCTTCTTCTCTTTCAAGCTAAAACCTCCGCCATTTGTCTGCTATACCATACCCATGCTAAGGGGAAAACCCGTATCAGACAACCAGCATGAACAGCTTCTCTGGCAGATACCTCGTTCGAAACGTCGCGACTTTTCAAACCTCAGGAACATTTTCTCACTGAAAGCTGGCGTTCCTCAGGTTAAGATTCAGCGAGAGAAGTTCCTCGATCAGGAGTGGTTCCTTCTCAAAATCGTTTACACCAAGTCGTTGGCCCAATATGCCATGCCCATCACCAGGGCCATCACAAGTCTGCGCCCATTCATAGAAACACGATGCGCCCATGCTTGAACTACTGTGATTTGCTCATCATGAATGATGTCTTCGTCATGCTGGTTCCCTACATGGCCTGGCCTCTGAATAGCAGGAGTTACACAGCCAGCTGGAAGGAAGACGTTATACGTTACGGCCTATTGCTTCTGAACTACCTCCTTCGCTATAAAGCCTGTCTCGTAATTTCATTCTCTTTTCAATGTATACATTCTTTCCTCACACCTACAAAGAGACTTAAGCCAATCCGCTGGCCTCGGTATCGTGCACGATAGCGATTCTCTCATTGGCGAAGCGTGGACCAAAGTTCTGTGAGATTTCAGAACTGAATCCACGACAGACGATGCAACAGACAATGAGGAACTTTGGTCATGGACAGGGCATTATGTCCCATATACGGATTCTATCACTTGTTACGCCATGTTGTTCCTTTACCTTGTGTGAAATGGATTTGTTGCGATACGATGCAATTCAATAGTATTCTTCATTATCATGTCTCTCTTAAATTAAGTCACAAACCTTCCGTTTTCAGTTTGTTTAACCAGTGCTATCTTTGTACTCAGTCTGATCAAAATCACACCGTAAAATGATTGGAGCCATTAAAGACAATACATTGATTTTGAGTATTTCCAAGGCAGGTGCAGAACATGGCCTCTGAGCTTCGATCCGAAGAGACCAAGACTCCCCTTCCGGAAATGAAATTGTGGGAAGTCTTTAACAGAATGTGATGCTTCAAAAGCTTAGTGATGAAGTTCAATACGCTTCTTAACATTCACTACAAATTTTGGTTTACTGTTCTCAAATACGCTAGTAGGTGGCTGTCAGCCTCTGTACGAGGTACTGCCCGCTGTTGATACCATCGTATTTCTTCTCCTCCTCCGTGGCGTACGTCCCCGGGATAGCCTCGATATGACTCTTGAAGTTGGGGTTGCAAAAGTACCTATTCATCATCGTCAGCACATCATAAGTTTCAACAACATACACTCCAGTCACTTACGCAATACTGTAACGGGGAGGATACTCCTCCCCGTCCTCCGGCTTCCGCGGCGGCTCCACGACGCGGTGAATCGTGCTCTTGATAGTATCATTGCTCCACCGCGCAAGCAAATCCCCAGCGTTAACCACAACCGTCCCAGGAATCGGCGTAGCATCCACGAACCGCCCATTCGGGCTTCGCACCTGCAGACCCCCGCGGTCATCCTGGAACAACAGCGTAATCGATCCGTAATCGCTGTGCTCTCCAGCACGCACCTGACCCGGGTTCACCTTGAAGACGTTGGGGTCGACGGAAGGGTAATGCAGCAGACGCAGCGTGTTGTCCCCGACGTCGGTATACCCGTCAAAGAACCGCTCGTCCTCCAACCCCATACCCACAGCAATGGCGCGCATCACCTCGACGTGCAGCGCCTTGCACTGCCCAAAGAACTCGAGCATCTGCGTCTTGAACCCGGCCACGCGCTCGCCGTCCCGCTCGACGGGCCACTGGTTCGGGTGGTCCGGCTCGCCGTCGCGGCCAATCTCAAACGACTCCTTGAGGTCCGGGTTCCCCGCGCGCACCTTTTCGATCTCCTCGTTGGTGGTGAGGTTGCTGACTTTCTCGCGGCCGGGCGCGGAGTAGCCGCGGTTGGCCTGCGGGGTGGTCCAGCCGAGGCCTTGCTTGACGGCGTCGGACTGGGAGAAGAAGTCTGCTGATTTGGCGAACGTGGCGGCGCGGAGGTCCTGGCTGATGGGGACGTTTTCGAGGTAGATGAAACCTGCGTTTTGGAAGCCGTCGAGGACTTGCTTTGCTGTTTCCTTGCGCTTGGCGGCGTTGCCGTTGAGGAAAGCTGAGAAGTCAATGAGCTTGACGTTGATGTCAGTTTGCGATGCATGAGGTATATGCGATTACGATGAAGGTACGTCACTGATGTCACTCACGGGGATGAAGAGACCCTCCTTGTCTACTGCTGGAGTTGCCATGATGATCTAGTTGTTGCTTTCTTCACTGGGGTTGAGAGGGGATGGATGAGAGATTCAGAGATGAATGTGGTCAGTTGAGACTTGGGAGCATCACATGTATCAGGGTGAGGTGTAATCTCGAGGAAGAAGTTACGATAAGGTTCGTTACTAAATCCGTGCGGTACAGGTTCCGAGCGACTTATATCTATCCGTCGATACGATAGGTTGTGTAAGTACCTGGTCGCGGGCAACTGGCGGCGGCCCAGCCAACCAGAGGCCGAGCATTAACATCGTAAGTTAACAGCCAACCACCGGCGCTGTCTAATCAGTTCCGGACGGGGCCAGGCGTTGCCCCTTGTTGATCCCCGGCCAGGACGGGGCATTACGGGGAGGGACTCAAGAGAGAACCCTTTTACAAGACCGGCTGGGTCCGCGGGTGCACGAGTGGGAAGTTCATCGGAGAGCTCCTACACGTTATACTTTTGTGTAAGCAGTACCTCAGTGTCTCACACTGGAGAGGAGGGGGGGAGAAAGAAAGTCTGACGATAAGATGCCGGTGGTGCGTTGAAGGCCGGCGCGCGGAAAGACGATTGGAGATAACGGCGGGGTAAAGTAGAAAGATAATCGACAAGGGAAGGATTGCCTAGGTACCTTACCTTACCTTACTTACCTTTGGAGACGCCCGCGTGTGGGGTTTTGTGAGGTATGCGGTGCATTGAGACGCTTGCATATGAGGGGAACATGGATTGGAGGGGGAACCAGGCGTTGCGGGTCATGGCGACCTCATCACCTTCCTGGAAAGATGTAGTTTGTCGGGTAACTGGTACTTGTCTTCTTAAAAAGGAAGACGAGGGGCAACACAGCTTTTCGTGCTCCTGGGAAAGCTTCCAACTTGGAAACAGACCACAACACCAACAATAACAAGATTCTGTTCTTTTCCTGTTCGTGGCTTGCGGGAGAGATAAGCCGAGATCTCTTACCATCTTAGCTACAAGTGAGTGTCTTCATCTTGTAAGTCGACCCAGCATCATGACTTTAAAAGCTCAAAGCTGAACCACTGGCTAACGACAAGTAGACCAATCACCGAGACTGACTTGACTGTACTTCAAGTCATCTCAATACCAGCTCCAAGTGAAGACGAAAGGCAGCAAAGGGACGTCATCAGATCGTCCAATTTCACAATGGCCTCATCAACACCCATGACGGTGGTGGACGTCCACACCCACATGTACCCCCCGTCCTACGTCAAGATCCTCGAATCTAGAACCACCATTCCCGTCGTGCGCAGCTTCCCGCAAACACCAGACCCGCGCCTCATCCTCCTGGCCTCGGAGGAACAAGCCCTCGATGAGGCTACCAAGGATCCTTCAGCGAAGCCTCCTGGCCGGCCGCTGACCTCTCACTACGCCTCGCTCGACCAAAAGGTCCACTTCATGGACACGCACAAGATCAACATCTCGGTCATCTCCTTGGCGAACCCGTGGCTCGACTTCATCGATGCCTCCGAATCTGGCGCCATGGCCAAGGGCGTCAACGAGGAGTTCGACGGCATGTGCGCCGCACACCCGGGCCGCCTCTTCTTCTTTGCTGCTCTGCCTCTGACGGCATCACTCGAGACCATCTTGGAGGCCATCAACCACGTCAAAGCCCTCAAGTACTGCCGCGGCATCATCCTCGGCACTTCGGGGCTCGGCAAGGGCCTCGACGACCCGGACCTGCTGCCCATCTTCAAGGCCATCGCCGCCGCCCGCCTGACCATCTTCCTGCACCCGCACTACGGGCTGCCCAACGATGTCTGGGGTCCCAGGGCGAGCAACGAGTACGGCCACGTTCTTCCCCTGGCCCTGGGTTTCCCGATGGAGACCACCATCGCCGTGGCACGCATGTACCTGGCTGGCGTCTTCGATGACGTCCCAGAGCTGCGCATGCTTCTGGCGCACAGCGGAGGCACGCTGCCTTTCCTGGCGGGACGCATCGAGAGCTGCATCATGCACGACGGGCAGCTGGTGCGCGAGGGCAAGGTCGGCAAGGGCCGCCGGACGATTTGGAGCGTGCTCAAGGAGCAGATCTACCTCGACGCCGTCATCTACTCAGAGGTTGGGCTGAAGGCGGCCATCGATGCCAGTGGAGCGGATAGACTCATGTTTGGCACTGATCATCCCTTCTTCCCGCCATTGACCTCTGATGAGCAGGGCGAGTGGGAGAGTGTGAGCATGAATGCTGATGCCGTTGCTGTGGCGGTGGGTGAGGGAAGCGAGCAGGCCAAGGCCATCATGGGCGGCAATGCGATTGATATTTTGAGACTAAAGGTGGACTGAGAAAGTAGCTTTGTAATGCAAAGAGAAGAAATTAAAAACTCACGAAAGTCAATCGTACCTTTAAGTGAAATGAAAGTGAGTGAATCTCACATGAGAATTGGTTTGAGTGCATGAGCGAGGCTGACCGCTTTCCCAAATGAGCCAGGTTTGGTGGGACCGAATTACACCGCCTGCCAAATTTCATCCCATTTACCACTTTCTGCTGGCAATTCCTGAAAATATGGCAATTGGCCCCGCGATGTAGCTTCATCCTGCATCTCATCCTCACACACTCAGGCTCATCAATTCATCCGAGTTTTACTTCCTTTTACTCGAGAGAACAGACCAATTCTCATTACACGTCAATTGAGATCACAATGGCGGCTGAAGTCCGCCGCTCTAACGGCACGCGCCTTGATGCGTCCCTCGGCATCACTGAGCGCATTGCGCCGAGTATGGTCGCTTGGACTGGAGACATGCGCAAAAGGTAAGTCCTTCTATCTGCCTCATAAAACTTCTCCATTAACACAACCCCTCAGATACACTGACTTCCAAGTCTACGAAATTAACAAAGACGGTTCCGTCCTCCACCTCACAGAAACTCGCCTTCCCCCGCCGCCAAAGGAGACCACGCCGCCTCCACCAGCACCTCCTGCACCTGCTGTTCCCGTAGTAGAAGAGAAGAATGGAGAAGAAGAGCCGAAGCCAGAAGAGCCATCGAAAGTTGGAGAAGCCGCCGAGAAGCCCGCCGCGGCCGTCCCCGAAGTCCCCGCTGAGGACATTGCCCTCCTCGCCTCCCTCACAAACGACGACTTCGCCAACCAGCTCGTCACCATCTACAAGACGATATCCGCTGACAAGATGGCCAAAACCGAGCCCGTCACATCCCCCATCATGGACGACAAGGACAAGCGCTCCCAGCTTCACCAAAACGTCCGCCGCATCTTCAACTCCACCATCGACACCACTACCGATCCCACGGGCGCTATCGTCGCCCGAGTTCCGCCCCCTCGCGGCAAGGGCAAGGGCATGCGTGGCGGCCGCGACAACAACAACAACAACAACCGCGAGAACAACAAACAGAAGAAGAAGCAGCCCAAGGCCGTGGCCCCCGGCGAGGGCGAGTACCTCCACTTCACCCTCTACAAGGAGAACCGCGACACCATGGACGCCCTGCACCAAATCTCCAAGGCCCTCCGCATCAAACCCCAGGCCATCGGCACCGCAGGCACAAAAGACCGCCGCGCCGCCACCACGCAGCGCTGCTCCGTCCGCGGCCAGCGCGCCGACGCCCTCCTTCGCGCCCGCCTCTTTGGCGTCACCGTCGGCGACTACCGCTACGCCCACTCGCCCATCCACCTCGGCGCCCACAGGGGCAACGAGTTCGTCATCGCCCTCAAAGACTGCCTCGTCGCCGGCAACCCCGACCTTCCCCCCGCCGACCGCTCCTCCCAAATCCGCGCCTCCGTCGAGGCCGCCATGGCGAGCATGCACAACCCGGGCTGGATAAACTACTTTGGCCACCAACGCTTCGGCACCCACGCCATCGGCACCCACGAGGTAGGCCGGCTCCTCCTGCAAGGCGACTTTGAAGCCGCCGTCAACGCGATTCTCTACTACGACGAGGCCATTGCCCAACGCGCCCTCGCGGGCGAAGTCCCGGATCAGGGTCACGCCCGCGACGAGCTGAACCGCCACCGCGCCTGCAAGGTCTTCCGCGACGGCGGCTCCGCAGAGGAAGCCCTCTCCCACCTGCCCCGCCGCTTCTCCGCCGAGGCGAGCCTCATCCGCCACCTCGGCCGCTCCACCGCCCCGTCCCGAAGAGACTTCACCGGCGCCCTCACGAGCATCACCCGCGGCCTGCGCAACATGTACCTCCACGCCTACCAGTCCTACGTGTGGAACCACGCCGCAAGCCACCGCTGGCGCCTCTACGGCAAGAACGTAGTCGAAGGCGACCTCGTCCTCGAGTCTTCCTCCGCCGATGCAGACGCAGACGCAGACAACGAAGGAGGAGACGACGACGCAGACTCCTCCTCCGCCCCAGCCCGCGCCCTCACCGCCCAAGAAGCCGCCTCGGGAACCTACACCATCCACGACATCGTCCTCCCCTCCCCGGGCCACGCCGTGGCCTACCCCACCAACGCCATCGGCGAATTCTACACAACCTTCATGCGCGACAACGGCGGCCTCGACCCGCACGACATGCTCCGCCGCCACCGCGAATTCAGCCTGCCGGGAGCGTACCGCAAGGTCGTCGTGCGCTTTCTCTCGGAACCCAGCTTTGAGGTCCGCGCGTACGAGGACGGCGAGGAGCAGATGCATCCCACCGACATGGACCGTATCCGCGCAGCAGCCGGGCGTGGTGGGAATGGGAAGAAGCGGGGCCGTCAGGAGGATGAGAACGCCGAGGATCAAGATGCGGCGAAGAAGGTCAAGACCGAGGCGGGTGCGGCAGGAGCGGATGGCGAAGCTACGGCGGATGAGCCGATGCAAGACGCGCCGGCACGGACCTCGGAACCGAAGCAGGAGCAAGAGCCGGAGCAGCAAGCGGAGACCACCGCCGCCGATCCGAACGGTACCCCGTCGACCCCCGAAAAGACAAAGACGGCCGTCGTGGTCACCTTCCAGCTCCCCAAGAGCGCCTACGCCACTGTCGCGCTGCGGGAACTGATGGGCGTCGACGAGTCCGAAGTCGCCGCGGCTCCTACGGCTGCCCCCGCTGCCGCTGCTGCTGTCATGACTGATACTACCGCTGCTGCCCCCGGGGCTGCCGAGGTACCAGAGACTTCCAAGACTACGACTGCGGAATCATGAAATACCTTACTTCACAGAAGGGAAAGATTGACACAAAAAAAACAAAAGGCATCACCGCTTCACGGCTCAAAAAGGTGATCTACTTGGCATGTAAATGGTTGTAGACTAGATACCCCCTCGGAGAGATTCGTTGAATCAAGCATATATATGTACAATGCCACCTACAAGGCCAATCCTACTCTTACCAACCCACTTAGTTTGTTCCCTCGGCCATAGAAAAAGGGTAAACCCCAACCAGCATTGGCAGAATTTTTTTGTTTGTATTGTTCCAAACCGAATAGACAATCGCTTGGATACACAATAATGCCTACAGTCTTCGCTGAATATCCGCCGCCACCGCCGCTTGTCCAGGTACACGTCTGCCTCCGCTACATATATCCAGAAAGTAAATCTGACCCCCTGAAGGCGTAACATTGGCAATCCTGTGCCCATAATGCCCGTCGCTTATTAAATCATGAAAAATGGCCTCCTTCTTCCGCTTGCTTCATCGCTGTAGAGTTGTCTCCCTTTGAACTCGGTTCTTTGTTCATGTTTCGCTTGTGGTGTGTTTGATGCTTTCCTCGATAGTTGGCCCAGGTTGCCGTGGTCATCCTGCCAAGGAGCAACAATGTACTTTTTGCTGCTTTGTGGTTGACGTGTCGCCGTGATTTCGCCGTATGTAACAACGTTACTGTCGTCACGACATTGTGCCTATCAGCCAATCATTGCTTGGTATCCCAGCCCCAAACCTGAGCCAGGTACTTGGCCATGTTGACACGCTTCGCGCGCATTTCCACCATCCACGGGTGCTCGAGCATCCGCCATGGGCTCGCCCGCCTTGTGGGTTCCTTCTCCAGGCTTTGATAGGTCAGTACATGATTTCATGATTCATACCAAACTCTCGTCACTCACCAGCACTCGATGAAATACTTGAAGTTGTCACTCCAGAAAATGTTGGCATCCGGCTCATCCTTGAGCTTTGGTATCGGCTGCCGCACAATGTAGGTGAGAAGGTCGATCAGCCCAGCTCGTGGCTGCATCTCTGTGCCGTCGGCCGGGAAGGGGAATCGATGTTGGGCCACTTCCAGCAGAGTTACGCCAGTCGACCACACGTCAGAGGTGATGGTGTAGGATTGGCCGGTGATGCGCTCGGGAGCCATGTAGTAGCTGGTGCCGATGAAGGTATTGGCTTCACCCTTAGTACCAAAGTCTCCTGAGACACCAAAGTCGCATAGCTTGACATCGCCATTCCTGCAGAGCAAAATGTTGGATGGCTTGATGTCTCGGTGGATAATACGCATGCCGTGCAAGTACGTCAGTCCCCGCAGAACGCCCTCGGAAATCTTGCCGAGAACCTTCTCGCCTGTCCGTCCACCGAGTTTCTTAACCTCCTTGTAAATACTGTCCAGGGAACCGCCTTCACAAAACTCCATGGCGATTGAGATCGTTCCCGTAGTCGAGTCCTCAAAGGCGCCATAGTAACGGCAGATATGCTCCGACGCGCACTCTTTGTTGAAACCCAACTCGCGTACAATCTGCTTCTTAACGTCGGGATCGGGATTTGTGGTAATTACCTGGGCATGTTAGTCTCCAATTTTGTCGGTGTGGGAAATGAAGCGTTCGCACCTTGAGGGCGAATGTGGTTTTTCCACCCTTCAATTTGGCTTTTGTGACGGCTCCGCCGGCACCCTCGCCGAGACTGCCGAGCTCCTCGATCCGATTTTCCATACTCGCGACCCTCCACGACTCGGAGTCGAGCTCCTCCACATCCAGCGTCCTGCCCCGCTCTAATGACAGCTTGTCAAAAGCTTCTAGACCCTGCAAACTGCCGTCCCGTTCCATACCGACACCGCCTTCGCTCCGCTCAGAGTAGATTGATCCCACCGCGGACGAGGGGTCGGGAGTTCCTTGAGGCCGCGCAAAGCCATATTGCGAGGCAAAGGACAGTGCCGAGTACTGAGAGCCAGCTGACGTGGGGTTGCTAGCTCGACCATCCAGAGGGCCGAAGCTTCCAGATCTCGAGTGTGCCGCACTGCTCTCGCTACCGCCGCTGGCAGATTGTCCTACGCCTCCCACGCGAGGTGGTTGCTCGTAAGGCGTCGACTGGCTGCCCATCGGCGTAGCCAGGTGAAGGGTCGGGAGAGGTGGTCGTGAGTTTACGGGTTGAGGTGCTTGCCCGCCGACGGGTTTCGCGTTTGGTGATGGGGGGATGGCGAGACCGAGTCTAGGTGTTCGGGCACCTCCACCTCGGCCGCCGGGAATGGCAGGGCGAAGGAGAGGAACTGGCGAGTTCATCATGGGGACGGAACCGGGCGTGGACAGAGGAGAGGGGACACTGGGCGGTGCCTACGTGAAACAATCAGTACGATTCGCTACAGAGGCCATCTAAAGAGCTCATCAGGCGAACATGCTTACCTGGTGAGGAGGCTCCATGGTCTGAGGTTGTGAGGGATTCTGATCGGCCATGGCAACGGAGGTAAGTTGAGTAGACCGGAGCGATGCGGTTGAAGCTGGAGAGAGTTGTACCCCAGACGTAGGATGCCACAAAGTCGCAAAAAAGGGCCGAAGCCAAGCCAAACTACTTGACGAGGTAAGTCGAGGTGTGACGGCTGCGGTACTGGGCACAGGCAGAAAGACAGAAACTAGCGTGGTCGAATAGTTTCGTAGGAGCTGACGTAGCGTAGATCAAGTTGGAAAGCGACGGCCGCCGAGCGTTTGATCCTCTGGTTCGAGGCTGAGTAAATAATAAGACTATCGGGGGCGTTTTGTTGAAGATCAGAAGATCAGAAGGCTTGGAAGCGAGAGACTGGAAAGTAAAACGTCGGCGGATAGCTTTCCCCGCAGGATTCAGAAGATGGGTATTGAGGTGGAAGAGAGAGTAGATTTGGGGTGCGCGGGTGACGTCCCGGTACCCAAGGTAAGATGAGCAGAGGCGATATGGATCGAGGTGGTAGTTCCAGGTCTGTATCGGGACCGGGGGACGGAAGAAGGAGGTTTCCTGCTGTTTCTCTTCGGAATGAAGGGACCGGCTTTGAGGTTTGAGCAGACCGGAGAGAGAGAGGGGAGCAATGCAAGAGCAAACGACAACGGCGCAGTGGCGACGGGCGAGCCCTTGGACCTTGGTTCCTTTTGAGAAAGACGACAGGAAAGTGAGTGAATGGAGTGGGATTCAAGTGGGCAAAAAAGGCGGGGAGCGGCGGGACGGGGACGAGCTTGGGCGCTAATTCCAAGGCCAAGTTCCAATGGAAAACGGGGAGGGGGCTCTGGGTAAACTGGGGGCCTTTTCAGGGCCTGATGATTGAATGCACTGGGTGACTGCCCTGAGGTAAGGTAGGTGGAGGTAAAGGCAAGGTATTGAGATGGGAGGAAGTACAAGGCCCACGTAATGGAGCCAATGTATCTTTTTGGGATCGCGCACTCGACGTGTGGTGCAAACTGCGGGACAGCTACATAAAGTGGCCGGGTTTGAGCCATCGTTCTCCTGTACCTTTTTGATACTGTAAACCACCTCACCTCCTGGTAGCGAATCTACCCTCCCAAGGTAGGTAGGTAGGTAAGTACAGCTTGCCTTACTAAGGTACCTGTGGTAAGTAAGGTACTGCCCGCCTTACACATTCCATCCATCTTGCCTCATCTTGCACCTACACGAACGACAGAACAGCACCGACGACGACAAAAAGTCAATCAGAACATCAATCGAAGCTGCGCCGAAAACCAAAGTGCGCTCGGTCGCTTCTTTTAAACCCTTCCAGCGTCTTGGGGCAGAAAAATGCGCCACATTACGGGAGTCCCTTGCGTCGTCTGAGGTTCTGGCCCTCCCCAGTCGATTATCTTCTAGCATGAGAATCGGCCCTGGGGTCTGGACTCTGGATTTGTAGACTCTGAATTGGGTTGGAGACGACAATGGTCTCCGTTTGTACGCTTCTACCGATACAACTTCGAGGCTGTCCGATCCACTGCACAAGAGTCAGTCAGTCACCATCAACTCGCTTCTGTGCGCCTATGTTTATCCGCACAATCCTCGAATAAGGACTGTTTGGTGGAAGACAAAGCCAATGCCGCTGTTCCGAATCGACCGTTGCAAGGCACCCGTCATCAGGACGCGTGTTTGACCAAGAATCAAGAAATGTATACACCTCGTCACCGCCCAACACAAACAAACCCGACACAGTACACCACCTCCAAACAGTCACGCTCTCCAGCACAAAGCACGGTGTGATGAGTGGGCTTCCAACCGTCACCACAGAGAGCAGCTCTGCCCACTCGGAACGCCCATTTCCTGGCGCTGCGCAATGGACAATGGGCAGACGCCTGACCAGTTACACACACCCGTACGGCGACGAAGTTTGAGAGGGCAGAGCCATGGGGGGCATGAGCGATGAGACAGGGGTTGCGCTGTCGTCGGTGGTGTGTCGTCCATGTCTTGGGCTGCCATTCGATGCCCTGCCCTGCAATCGCTCCTTGCGGGTTGCTCCCCCCTCTTGGCCCCTCCCCGGCCAAGCACCAAGCATCTCTTCGTGCCATCGTGGGCATGCCGCACGCCGCACGTCGCACCGTCGCACGCACCAAGCTGGGCCCTGCACTGATTTCCGACCGTCCTCTGCATGAGCTCGAGATGCACAATCCGGGAGACGTCCCCGATGCAACCTGACTCTTCTGTCCTTCCAGGGCGATGGACTGTCTGATGGGTGGGACGCAATTGTTTGACGAATTTGAGAAACTGTCGGGCCCTTATCCATTGCTTCACATACTGGCTCTCTCCGCGGGATTGGCCGTTGCTTTTCTCTCTAGGTATCCGACAACCCATCGGTTGACCATGAATTCTAGCTGGTCTCGGGCCAATAGCTGGCGGGAATACTGAGCCAACGACACTCATCCCGTCACATTCACATCCTCACACCATCCCCACGGTGTCCCCTACATGACTGCAGGATCAAAGAACATATTAATGCGGGCTCTCGGCAACCAATCTCCATCCGTCCAATTCCTACACAAGAGGTCGGTGTGTCGATGAAACTCGCATAAGCCATTTGACAGCGCCGTTTTGGCTGAAATGGGGGGCTTTTCCGGCGGCAGCATCTGAAGGAGAGAAGAAGAAGAAACGGGGGCAGCACACGGAGCTCTTTTCGGCACATGCTGTTGAATGTGGCTCCTGTATACGGCACACGTTGACACGGCACATCTGCCGCGGCTTCCAAATCTTTTGGCATTACGACCCAACAGCGTCGGCATCGCAGTCCGTTTGAGAAATTCCAGTCAGCTGATTGCAGACCCAGGCGGCGAACTGGTGGTTGCAGACATGCCGTTCTTATTGCTGTGCCTCTTCCACCGGCGATGCGGCACGAATAGGGTGGTTCCCCGATGAGGGGAAAAGCATTTGCAGACAAGCAGCACGCACGACCATTGGGGTCCGAATCACGGGAAGAGTTTTGTTCGGTTATTGCCTCTTTCTCACCATCCTACCTTGTGGCCGGTCCGGCGACGGCGATGAGCCGACAAGCGATTAAGGTGATGACTGTGGTGTTTGACGGGCCACGGATTCGAGACCTCACCGCATTATCCGCACCGCTGGACCTGGACCCTGATCAGACGAAGGCCCGGTTTTTCAAGGCCCTGCCCCAAAACACCTACGTGGTGTATCGCAGTTGCATCGTCTTGGTCGGGGGATTTCCGATGCCCACTTTGCCAGCCTGGAACGCGTGCGGCGTGCCTGACTAGTCACACCTCTCGAGTACCAGACAAGAGAGTGAGGCAAGATGGAAGCAAAACATGAAGGCAGGCTTACGGCGTAAGTTCTGCTGACGTTGTCCGGCTATGACAATTCGTCTGTCAAATCCGGGCTATTGGGTCCCAGCTGCGAGGTCAAGTCAGAACCAGCGGTATGTCAGACGGGCACGTCCGAGAGGGAGAAATCCAAATCATCCGAGTCCATCTTATTGAGTTGGATTGTCGGTACAGCTGGCCTCTATGCTTCCGACAGTCAGGAAACGACATCCGGCTGCGATTTGGCTTTTCAACCCCTCACTATGTTCTCCGCAGGCGTTCTTCACATCCAGAGCCCGTCAGAATCGGATTAATCATCCGACAGACCATAAAGCAGACACCGAGAACGCAAAGTGGGCGAGTGTCTGCTCGACTTCTGCTCGTCGGTGTCCGAGGCTCCTGCTCATGCACCAGCATCTGCATTCGTTCCAGGAACAGATCCCTGGATCCCGCCAAGGGGCACAAGGCGGAAACTGCGTCTATGCTGGCCCCATCCCTGGGCGGGAAGCAACGTTATGCTGTCATCAGCCTCAGCCCTGAAAGTTTCCGGGCCTCTGTGGCTCTTCTGTATCGAGCATGGTCCTGGCTAGACACTCCAGCATCGGCTCGACTCATCTTGGAAAGGCGCTGGATGTATGCTTTCTTTCCCTCTGCCCGACGCACAGATGGTTGAGTCGGAGGGGGAAAGTTGACGTTGCCTACGGATGAAATATGCAGTCTAGAGATGACAGGTGTGTGAAGTTTGACCGTGTCCAGTCCACGTAGATGCATTCTGATAGGTATTACACACCATCATAAAATTCAGGCTCACACACTCAACCGTCCGCCGCCCCCGTCGATTACCGCTATAATCAACAAATTCATCTGGTATCATCACCACGGCCTATGTCGTAGCGGAGAAAGTTGGCGAACTTGAAGGAATAACTCCGCACACATAGGTTCCGGGTTCGAGTCCCACCTTGTTCTTGTAAAAATCCTTGCATCATTACACCTGAGGCTGGTAAGAGCCTCCTCGGATTTTTCGTAGGCTCCCTATGATAGGGAGCTGGGCTTTTGTTTTGGCCACTGAATGAAGGACGGATGGATGATACCTCAACTTTGTCGGCTCAGATACGTATTCTCGCTTGCTGTCCTCTTACTGGCCAATTTGCCTTGTCACTCGCGCCGTTGGAGTCCCCGGTCACTCACTAAGGTCACTCACTAAGGCACTGTAACTGCGTAGCTCCGTTTCTCTAGGCGCGCGTCTACCGTCTCAATGCGGAGCCCTGGTACTGACCGCCTTCCATTCCAATTGGTCTGCCCCACGCCATAGCCCCCTGGACCATTCACCCCACCTGCCCGCCGCGCCGAAGCTTTGGCACTTTGCAACCAAAAACTTTTTGGACCCTTGCCCGAAAATTCTCAGACGTTGGTGCAGCTGCTGCAGTCGAGCCCATCACCATCACAAACTTTATGCTACAAGTCTCAGGTCCACGATCAAATCGCGTCACAACCGGCATAAAACAGAACAGAGACTGATCGCCCTCAATGCCGTTCTCTGCAACCCCCAGACGACCGGGCCGTGCGGCCGAAGATGAGGTTCCGGTATCCTCTCCCGCCAACTCTTCCGGCTCCGAGTCCGAATCCGACTACCTCGACAGTCCCGCCTCGCGCAAGAGACGGAGAACCGACCCCACCGCCGAGCCCGATCTCGAAGATATCGAGAACGATGATGACGATGAGGAGGAAGAGCTCAAGGCTGTCGTGTCTACCATTCAAGCCCCCTCAAGATTCAAGCGCGCCGCCGCTGCCGCTGTCGACCAAGCTCCCCAGACCTCACGCCCAGCAGCGCCGTCGCAAAACACAATCACTGCGCCAACAGACCCCAACACCACCTTCTCCGCCATAAACGTACGGCCATGGCTCGTACAGTCGCTGGCCAACATGGCAATCAAGAGACCGACGGGCATTCAAAAGGGCTGCATACCAGAGATCCTCAAGGGCCGGGACTGCATCGGCGGAAGCAGGACGGGTTCCGGTAAAACGGTCGCCTTCGCCGTGCCCATCCTTCAGAAATGGGCCGAGGATCCCACCGCCATCTTCGGTGTCGTCCTTACCCCCACCCGCGAGCTCGCCCTGCAGATCTTCGAGCAGTTCAAGGCCATCTCCTCCCCGCAGAGCCTCAAAATCGTCCTCGTCACCGGTGGCTCCGACATGCGCTCCCAGGCCATCGCCCTCGCGCAACGTCCCCACGTCGTCATCGCCACGCCGGGCCGTCTGGCCGACCACATCCGCACCTCGGGCGAAGACACCATCTGCGGCCTCCGCCGCGTCAAATACGTCGTCCTCGACGAGGCCGACCGCCTCCTTGACGGCACCGGCCCAGGCAGCATGATCCCCGACGTAGAAGAGTGCCTCTCCGTCCTCCCGCCCTCCTCGAAGCGCCAAACCTTACTCTTCACCGCCACAATCACCCCGGAAGTCCGCGCCCTCAAAGACATGCCCCTGAAGCCCGGAAAACAACCCGTCTTCGTCTGCGAGGTCGACACCCAGGCCCTCGCCATCCCCGCCACGCTCTCGCAGATGCACCTCCAGGTGCCCGTCACCCACCGCGAGCACTACCTGCACACCTTCCTCCTGACGGACGGTAACGAGGACAAGTCCGTCATCATCTTCTGCAACCGCACAAAGACGGCGGATTACCTGCACCACCTGCTGCGCATGCTCGACCACCGCGTCACCTCGCTGCACTCGGCCCTCCCGCAGCGCCAGCGCGTCGACAACCTGGGCCGCTTCCGCGCCGCGGCGGCGCGCATCCTCGTCGCGACGGACGTCGCGTCGAGAGGTCTGGATATCCCCGAGGTCGGGCTCGTCGTCAACTACGACATCCCGCGGAACCCGGACGATTATATCCACAGGGTCGGTCGCACGGCGCGTGCGGGGCGGAAGGGCGAGGCGGTGACGTTTGTCGGGCAGAGGGACGTCGAGCTCGTGTTGGCGATTGAGGCGCGTGTGGGCAGGGAGATGGAGGCGTGGAAGGAGGAAGGGGTGAATCTGGAGACGAGGGTCCTCAGGGACGCGCTCAAGATTGTGAGCGAGAAGAAGAGGGAGGCGTTGTTGGAGCTCGAGGAGGGGAGGGAGGTTGGTGGCAAGAGGAAGAGGACGAAGCAGAAGCTCAATGCGTGAGATTGTGTGGGAGGGGAGAAGGAAAAGTCACTTGCTGTTTGAGATGGGAACTTGCATACTGGCGTAGGTTTGATTTGTGTGGGACAGACAAAACAATACCCAATAGACAACAAAGTCTTCAAGAACTTCTGACCACGATGGCCTCTGAGGAATGATGTTTAGTAGTCACCACAGCTTGAACTTGTTCGTTTCAGAAAGCTTGAGATAAACGGTGCCACCCACCAGCTCCAAGGCTCACCGATTCAAAACGACCAGCAAGCAGTATTAAAGGAGAGCAACTGAGCCTCGTCACGTTCCGCTCTCGCTCACTCCCCGCGAACCCCAAACCAATTGGTTCGGGAACCATTGTCCAACAATGCTCGATGGTCTTATTATCCTGCCTCTGGTGATGAAGCTTAGTTGATGTTGAGAACCCCTGCATAGAGAATAATGTCTATTCCACATCTTCATTCACGCTCCCGTTCGTTCGTATTCGTGTGAGCTATGTGAGGGAGCGTAGGGGGGGCAGGATGGACGTGGTTAATATGTCCTATGTTATCGTTCATGCTCTCTCTTATATTCGTGAGTGTAAAGTAAGGGAGCATAAGGGAAGGAAAAGATGGATGTAAGTGACTTATCCTATATTACCGTTTATGCTCCCGTCGTACTCGTGAGAACCAAGTAAAGGAGCGTGAGCGGGAAATAAACACAGACTGCTTTGTTACATGTGCGGGTATGTCCACCCCTCTGATCTAGATTTGCTTTGGGAACTTATTGAGGTTACGCAGAGCCAATCCATCCAGAGGGGCTCGGGGTAAATGTAAATCAATAAGGTTGAAGACGCCGCAAGCCCTCGCTTAACGTGAGAAAATGCGTGTCGGTCCGTAGTCTTCAAACGTGTGAGACATTCTCTCTGGCGATGTTTGACTCACATTTAGACCAAGTCGATGGGAATGGTTTGTTCATCACCGTTTATACGAAAGTCCACCGGACTTGTCTTGGAAATCAAGTTTAAGGCTTTGGGACTTTGACACGAAAGTACTCAACTCACATGTGAGAAAGAGGACAATGGAGCGCATGGAAGCTTTATCAAAGTAGATTCATATTGAGCAAATCATCTGAAGATTGCTTAGTTTGGATGTATTTTATGCACTACGTGCGGAAAAAGCTTGCCCTATATAAAATCCTCTCAGTGATTTCCCTTCAATAGCGTACGCTGACATATACGTATTTCTTGAGATTAATACCTCAAGGTTATGTTGTGTGTCTGGTCAAAATCAAAAGGAAAGAAAGAGATGCCCTGATACGTAAGGTGTTCATATAGACCCCTAACATCGACACAACCAGGCCATCTCCCCCGCTCACTTGCTGCTTTATTGCTGTTGTATAGCTGCTGACGTATTTTGTTCCCATACAAATGATCCAGTTAGACTGGTAAGCTCCATTATTCTCGGAAGCTCTCAGTACAGATTTGAAACCGCAAGATCAGGTCTCTTACTGCTGCTGCTGGTCTTACGTGCCCACTTATGTAGATGGCTCTAAGTCTCTGTACTATTCGGCCCTGGGAGCACGGCTCTAGAATATCGGCTGTTGTAAATGAATAAAGGGGGAGGGACTGCGCTCCGTCTTCATAGGCTTTTCTTACGCATACAGCTGGACTGTAACTTATTTATCGTCTTTGACATATTGATTTGAAACGAATTTTCTATGGTCAGGAATTATCCGGACTAAGTTGTCGGTTGTGGGGCGCTCTGAGCCAGAGAATTTGGTGAAGATACAGCTCTACACTCTAAGTCTTCGGAGTCCCACTCGAAACCAACAACGTCACGACGGCGGCGGCCAGTTTCCAACCAATACCGCCTTTCAACATCGCCGTAACCTAGCCAGCTGTCCCTCTCGGCCA
Organism: Colletotrichum abscissum; assembly: GCF_030869225.1. NCBI lineage: Eukaryota > Fungi > Ascomycota > Sordariomycetes > Glomerellales > Glomerellaceae > Colletotrichum > Colletotrichum abscissum. The sequence continues at coordinate 110,682 of NW_026850521.1, forward strand.
AGACTGCCTTCAGTCCCCCTTGGTGCAGGAGATGTCTGCCACGAGCATCACGATGTACGAGCTAGAAGAAAGACTAAATGGGTACGGTAGGATTCGGTTCGTACCTGCCGAGGCGTACAGTTTCTAGTTTCCTTATGGAGCAGGGGATCGGCCAGGGGTTCCTCACTCTGTACTTACGAATACGAACGGGCACAGAAATGACGATGCCGTGATGGATGATGCGAGCATGATGATCTTACATTCTGGACGGTCTCTATTGTAGGAGGGTCCTCAAGACCAACTATGCTTTGTCACTAAAGGCAAGGTAACAAGGCTCTTGAGCATCATTGGATAATGGTCTCTATCTTAGCTGATCTGGCGTGAAGCATGAGAATGAACGCGGAGCAGAGGCCTGATCGTTCTTGCTTTTATCATCGTCATTTTGAGGGGGCATGCAGCCGTTTGGTATCTCGGAAACACACCAATTTTCCGATTCCCATATCTCATGAAAATGGCCTTTGACGAAATGACCTGTTACCATTGCACATTACCAAGCCTTTTGGATCTAAAGCTATCCCAGGTTCGGTGATGCCTTTGTGCTCACGGATTCTATTGCTTGCCACAAAGCATCAGCAATCACTTAAAATGCATGATCAATAAGGTCTTCATATCACAAACACAGCAGCTGCTTTGATAATGGCCATATATGGTACAGTCTAGCTGACATCGTTATGAGAGGCAAATGATGATTTTGCTGGCTACTTGACCGCCGATTCAAGGAGGCATACACCACTGCCGGTAAACCGAGGATCATAGCTCACTTCCACACCTATCATCTCCTAGCGATGACCGACGCTTCACCGGCTCTGCAATAGAAATCCCGGACCTACCTTCACAATGGCCATCGGCCGAGATGCACAGGCACGGGCTTGGGGATGAGACGTTACACACAAAAGCATAAAAGCAGTAGTGTTCCCGACAACCAGGAACCACTGGACCAGAACACGAGACAAAAGTCGGCTAGCCTCGTGTACCAAAATAAGCAACGGGTATACCGCAGGAAGAGAGATGGAGAGACCGGGGATCCAGGCTGCTGTTCGGGTGCTCGACCACTCAGGAAGCCTGCTCGGCAAAGAAGAGGAATGCTCGCGATACTGCGGTTTGTTTATTTTCTTTCTTTCCCCCCCTTTTTGGAGTTCATTTCCACGCTTTCGATGTACCTATGCATGCCTTGTTTGTCATTTTACTTCTCTCAGACATTCAACCGCGGCCCCGGAGCCAAATTAAGTGCAAAGACATGGGGCGCTCTGAAGCAAGACGTCTCATATATATCTAGAAGAAGAAAATATGATTCTGTACGTGGTCCTGATCCAGGTTCGCGGAGCAGCCCCGAACCAAAACCCAATCCACATTCCCCAAACCCATACCCCCGACAGCTGAGGCTCAGCTGAAAGCTCAGCCGAGCCAAAGGTCGAAATCTATCCGGCAGCGCCGCGAGCGACGTCTCGAGATAGACATCTCTTCTGTACACCACCTCAGGACATGATCTGAGACCGGTGGGCTTGGTCAAGAATATTTTCTTTAGATGGCAGACAACTTTGAGGTCATACAGCTTCCATCCCTTGCATCAAATGTGGACCCCCCGTCCGTCCCGTGGCGGCCCCCGGCGATCTCGAAACCGATGAAGAACAGCAACCATTCCGCAGCCACGTCCGACAGCGGGATCGCTCCCCGGCGTTGAAACGCAGTTCAGACGAGTCAAGATGGCCGGGGTGGGTTCGGGAACGCTTCATGAACCACGGCAGTTTGGGAACAACAAACGTTCGTCACATCATCCGTCTCTGAGCTAAAATCAGAGCCGCATGGACTTGGACTGGGACCTGGAGTCACGGCAGTTTCATCGGCGCCGGGCTTGGTGAGAGAGAGCAGCATATCTCCGGCCCACCGTCCTGAATGTTCACAAAGCTCGCAGCAAAACCTCATTGCCGAGAAAAGACCACAGGCCCTGCATTGAATCCCGTCCGGCGTCCGCTCTTTTCTCTCATCAGTCATCCATTCCCGTCCCATGGATGGAAGTTTACGTCCACACCCCCCCCCCCTTTGCTCAGATCCACATGCTTAGCAATTCTCATGAATCTCCACGTGGGCGTGTGGCTGAAGCAATTTTCCAGCAAGCAGAGAATCTAGACCGCGAGCCCCACACGATTGGGCGAAAATCGCGAACCAACTGGCAACGAGAAGAATCACTTGCAGCATGTTCGAGATGGGAACAGAAAAAAAGGGCAGAAAAAAAAAAGGGTAGAAAATTTCCCCCCTAGTCAATATCCACCGTGACCAACAGATCCACAATCAGTCACCAATGTAAGCTACTGACGCCTGCCCGATGGAAAGCGGACCGGGTCTAGTTGACGTCAAGGATACGTGGAAAATGCCTGTGAAGAGGGAAAGAGGGCAAGAAAATTTTCTCCATCCTAGCCTCTTGGATACCTGAAGTCCACTTGGTGTGAGGTTTTCTGTGATTGATCCACTAGTTCGATCCCGCGTAACCCAGATCCCAGCGGACGAAAGAATGAAAAACTTCGTCGCGTGGCTCTGGTTGGACGCCGTGGAGATGTGTACGCCTGAAGGCTCTGACCATTGACAGCCATGAGCCCTGTCGCACATCAGCCCTGGCAGCCCACAACCTCTCACACGATGGCGCCGTGGTCCGTCAGGCTGAATGACAGGAGCAATGGAACACCGAGACGGCAAGCGAGGCTCCGCAAATGTGAAAATCAGGAGCGCAGGACCGCAGAACCCCTGTCTTCCACGCTAGAAGCACGCTAGAAGGTTATGTGATTCCGCGCATGGTCCACATGCAGTGGGACTCCGCCAAATGGAAGGACGCTAGAAGGCCGGGAGAAGGCCGCGATGTGACAGGGGTGTTGCGTTTGAAGAGTTTGAGAGGCTCTAACCCCCTTCTTCTGGACATATCTCGTTCTTATTTCCGTGGAGGTGCAGTTCCTCCGCAAGGGGCATTCGAAAGGGCGCCCTGTTTCTGGATCGTCGTGCATATAGATATTAAACAGTGAGTCAGCACCAGTATCGAACTTCCATTGTCGATTAACCCCGACAGACGTACGAATAATCCAATGCAAGTCCGTGTCCTGAGAAGATAACCCCGAAATGCCGGATCGAGTTGAACCCCCAGCCATGAACGACGACATCGTGCAGCAATGCCGCATAGGAATTCCGTAAACTGCAGGGCGTCTTCGGTGCAAACCGAGAAGAAAGACAAGAAAACTCTCGCAAGCCACACCCCCGTACGGTACCCGGGGCCTTGTCCCAACTGAGAACCCCCATCACGGCGACATTCCGGCCGCACATCGCCGAACCGATTTTGTCCACGTCCACGGGTATTCAAATCTGCACCGGGGCAGGCCGCGGAGGCTTGGGAGGCTCGTTAGCGCCGCTGCAGTTCGAAGCACGTCCAGCAGCCGTATAGGCAAAAGACTGCAAAGCCACAAAGCCTCGTCCGACGTCGCGTGGCACACACACGGAAGCGGGAGCGTAGAACATGCATCGGTGGTACATACATACATGCCAAAGAGTCATCCGGTATGCGCGTCCCTTTGACCAATGGCACGATATGGCTGCGGTGGCACAAGCCACGAGCGGTGAGCATAACAGCCTTGTGAGATGCAATACGGTAGAGTACCGTAGGTAAAGTAAGCAAGCACCGCCTCACGTCTCATAGGACATCTCCGTGTGCGACTTGGGGATTATGAAAGTACTATCCGCCGTGTTCCCTGATTGGTGACTTGACGGCTCGCGGCGCCAGTTATTGGACACGTTTGGACGGAGGATGCATGTCAGCGGGTGCGGAATAGGTATCGAGTGCTGCACAGCAAAAATCGACGCAGACACCCCGGCCGCATTCCGCGAGCGAGTCCGAGCTTTTTTGCATACCCTCGCTCTTCTTACGGGTATGGAGTACGATGTGTGGTACATGGGTACGGATTCTCTTCCGCATCGCACCCAGCCCTATCTGGTAGGTAATCCAACCCTGCAGCTAGGGAAACGGCGAGTTAGCTGCTACGTTCCATTGCGTACGGCGGTGACGATGATGCGCTGCGCTGCGCTGTGCTGTGTTGTATTCTGCAAGAGGCTTACCAATGGAGATGCAGTGCAAATTGGCGATATCCAAATGCGATGAATTGCTGCTGCTGCTGCTGTTGTAGGCAAAGTAAGCTGGCCTCAGATTCCCCCGAATCTCCATCAGCCTGTTCAAAAGACTTCCATCCATTCGTCACATTGTGGAATATCTCATCCGGGGCCTATCCGAACCAAGTCCTCCCCGCTTGCAGGGCTGCAGTTCTCAGTTCTCGCTTCTTCGGCGATTCCACGACGCTGACACATGAACGGAGCGGACTTGTGAGTATTGGGGGGCAGTCTGATGATTTGTATAGAGTATACGCACAAAAGACCCCTGATCTCGTCATCCCGCGGTGTGGGAATAAGAGGATGGAAGTGTGTAGGTGATTATGAAGCAGGAGAGAGAGAGCATAGACCACTTGGCCGTTACCGCGGAGTTGGGATTGGGAATCATGGGACTACAGAGTGAAAGAAGCTTTTAGCTCTGCTCGGCATTTTGCAGTCCAATCTCAATGACGCGAGAGCGCGTGTGAGTGAAGCGTGGGTTTTGGGTGTGGGCGTGTGCTGGATCCCGTTGACGGGTTTCATTGATTACTGATGACTCTTTTTGCCTGTTTTACTCCGTCGAGCCCCGGTTGCACATCTCTCCGTCTCTCACGTGTGAAAGAGTGTTGGTTTGGCGGGGCCCAGCGTGCTCCTCCTCCCCTCGCCGATCTAGGTGGCCGTCCGTCCGGCCGTCGGGGCCACGGCAACAAGTGAACCGTGCGGGTAGTTCGGAAGGGCTCAAAAGTATGAAACTCAAGGGTCTAGAAGAGGTCCAGAACAGAAAACAGTCACGCTTCATCAGACGGCCGCTTTCCAAACATGCCGAACTCCCCTTCCTCTTCTCACTCTGTCTTTCTCCCGTTATCCTCCGCATTAAATCCGGATTCATCGTCAAAGCACCCCTTCCGCTCACTTATCTTCGGACGGCACGGGACCGTTTTTTCTGGGAAACCCCCCCACGTCTTTATCGTTTCCCCCGTTCCCAACGGAGGGAGTCGGGAGGATTAAAGGTAGGAGAGATTGAATACCGGTAGACACCGGAATAGAACAGTCAATGCTTTTCGTCCCGTCTGCGAAAAGCATTAGGATTCGCTACGGGTTACGGTACGGCCCACGCGAGTTTACAAAGGATTTCGTTACACAAGGCCGTGTAGCCGTAGACGCCCGTATTCCGCCGTGCTCGTCCCCAATCCGGGATTTTGTGCAGATCGTGGGGTTTGGTACGGTAGCCTGTAGGTTAGGTAGGTACTCCGTACCACGGAGTAAGCTTGGAAGCTCTCCGCCAGGCACAGCCGGCCCCCAAATCCCGCAACACTGGGATTGGAAGCCGGAAGATTGTCGAGAAGTCGACGATCACGCGCGCCACGCAAAAGGGAAGTTTTCGGACGAGCTTGTCTCGATCTCACCCCCCCTCCGCTTGCTGGGTAACTTGTGAGAGCTCCTTGCGAAGTTTGGCCCGGGCTTCATGTACGCGTGTGTAACCCTAGACCCGATGGTCCCATCTCACGCGAGACTGAGGGTAGCTACGTAGGGCAGGCCCGATCGAGGGGTTGCGTCTCTGTCAAACGGCCTCGCGATTGGATGAACCAATCTCACGGGTTAGAACTTGAACGGCGAAAGCGAAAGAGAAGAAGTACTGTGGTGGTGGTGGGAAAAGGGTACGGGGCACGCATGCAGCAAGCCACGCTCTCGATGATGCCGTGGGTTCTGATCTGACCTGGACAGACCACATCCTCGTCTCCCCCCGCGTCCACGTATTGGCGTATAGGCGCAGACTGGTTGCAGACAGGTAGTCGCATGTAGGCAGACCGAATGGCAGACTTGGGACCGAGCCACTGGCAGGACGGAGTAGAGTACCTAGAGTCGATGGGTCATCTCGACTCGAAGCGGAGCGGAGCACGGCGATTTCAACCGACCGACCGCTATGGGTACCCGGGAACGAGAGAGAGAGAGAGAGAGAGAGAGAGAGAGAGAGAGAGAGAGAGAGAGAGAGAGAGAGGAGGGGTGTGTAAGCATTGCGTTTTGTGGCTTGAAGACCGCCAAACCCTGCCATTCGCGTCGTGCCCCCAGGACATTCAGATCTGCCCGGATGACTGATGAGTCGATGACCAAAGATGCAGCCATAATACCTGATTCGCACCGTCAACCTGTGGCTGTTCGCTGTCAAAGTGTGAGCGTAATCTTTTAGAGTTGTCTGCCCCCCTTCAGTTTGACATTCGCTCCGTGCCCCGATTCACGGTGCCGAAACGTCTCCGACGCTTCCCCCCCCCCCCCCCCCCCCCCCACTTGCCGTCTGTCTCCGGCACAAGATGGGGGCATTTTTTAGTGTTGTTTCCCCCCCCCTCTTGTTTTCTTCGCCCGCCCCCCCCCCCCGCGGCGCGCACCCGCCCCCGCCCCCCCCCCCCCCCCCCCCCCCCCAATCTTTCTCGGGCGCGTCTAATGCCCAGAAGGCGGGCCTTTGTCTTTTCGGTATGGGCAAAGTCGGAGGGAAGCTTCGGCGGGGTGGGTTTCTACGTATGGTTTCATCACTTGACGCCTTTCAGAGATCTCCCCCGGGCGGTGCGGGCTTCGTGATTCCCGGGTCATCATCGTCGCCGTCACCGTCCTTGCTTTTTCCCTCCCTCATTTTTGCTGGGCCATGGTCCCCGTGGAAACAGGAACAAAGTCGGCGATGCGCAAGGGCTTGTTCCTGATACTTGATTGATATTTCCACTCTTAAGATCGAACAGATGGATTCGAGCCCAAAAAGTGAAACTGGTCAGGTATTTCGGACTCTATTGGGCAGTTTGGGTATCCAGACCAAAAAGTTTCAAGCCCGGCCGATCAGGCTTTTCGTCCAAAGTCTGCTGCGGTGGCCCCCGTTCGAATGAACCCCGTCGCCCGGGGCAATAGTTCTTCGCGATGGTCCGGGCTGTGGAGTTGGAGCACCGTACCTTGCTTTCAGGCTCCGACTCATCATGGGCCTTTCCGGGTCCTGTGGCTGGGCTGCCCGCGTCTCCCCAAGACGTGGACTCCAGGCACCGACCGCAAGGTACTTTGTGTAAGGTACGGACAGGAATGTTTAAGCAAGAGTTATGCCGAGAGCGAAGGGCGTTATGCCTAACCCGGCCGAGGAAGAGGAAAGTGAGTGTATGAGTACCTACCGTAATGTAATACGTGGAACAGGAAGGGCGATGAGACTCCTGCTACGTTGCTCTCTCTCTCTCCCTCTCTCGCGCGTCAAGGCTCAGCCCTACAAAACGAGTGTGTGGCTCGGGGCCATTCGTAAATCCGTACGGATCTACTCCGTGTATCCGTACAGATGGGATTCGTACTTTCGTACTTTCGTACTCTCTCTGCGTAGCGCCTCAGCTCGCAAGGGCCTGTGATTGGCGCGTGTCCGCGAAGGCAGTCAGCTGGCCAGCATCTAATCTCTCCGCAGATGTCTATCCCCCGTCGTCTGCCCCCCGGTTCGCAAGCTCGCACTGCTCGCACTCGCAGGAGGACGTGGACGGAGCCGACGGCGGAGGAGGCGGTGCAGCAGCAGCAGCAGCAGCGACCAGGGGATTCGTACCAAGCTGTGCTGTGCTGCGCTGTGCTTTACCCCCGCGCGCATTCGCACAATTCGCGGCCGTACTGTATTCCCTTGTCTCGGCGCCGTAAACTGTAAGGCCTGGCGATCGACCGGGGTGAGGGTGAGGTGTTGAGGTAGCAACGGCTCTCGGCGCAGTACTTTTAGGCTTCCCATCTTTGTCCATTCTCGCACCCCAGGTGATCCGTTACGGAGAGTACAGAATGCCGGGGGGGTACGGAGTACTGTGAATTGTCATTATCCCAAAGGGGGTGAACGGGAGCGACATCAGATCAGGTCCCCCTTCAGCCTTGGCCCTGGGGTATTACATTTGGCAATTGTGACAATCAAGGGGAATTGGAAATTCTTGGGATGGCACCTTGGGACGGGGTTAAGCAAAACATACCCCCGTCGTGAGTGAGCTGGAATCCCGCTATTGACATTATGAGGCCCGTTCCCTTTTTTTTTCTATTCTCGCTTGCTGGCCTCAGCTTGTCGCAGATTGCGCGCATGGTGCGAGTTACAGAGTATAGGAAATGAGCCATCATCCCTTTTTTCTGAGAGAGTGTGTGTAATTATGGTTGTAAGGTAGGCAGCCGGGGTTATGGTAATTGGTAAGGCGCGCGTGCGACTGCGGCCGAGAGCCAAGGCCAGCAAGCGAACCATAAGCATAACCTGCGCGTGTGTTCACGATGATATGGCGTGTCAGATTGGAAATTGAGGCAGACGAGACGGAGCTAGCTAGCGATGAAGAGATGACGCGCCTGACGGACAGGGTGAAAGGGCGTAGACGCCGGGGCAGCGGTGGGTGGTAGAGTAAGGTTGGTGATTAATCCAACTGCTGGTCGGTGCGGAGTTATGGGAGTTATGCCTAATTCCTGTCTCCGTTTTGGTGATGATGAATACAAAGTCACTACGGGTTATGGTAAGAACGAATAGAGGGGATGAGATGAGACGAGACTAGCGGGAGTGCGTGCTTTGCTGGAGAAGTCTAGTGGCCGATTCTGATGGAAGACCTGGATTGATTGATTACAGAGAAAAGCGAGCACAGGCTGACAAACGTGGACGCTTATCCCATCAGGACGCGAGGTACCTAGCGACCTGACGAATAAGCAGCGATGCTCCGTACCCAAGCAGCAATAGGTAAGGTACCTACCTTAGGAAGGAAGGTACGGGTAGAAGGTTACGGATCTTCGGGGTACGTACTCAGTCCGCGATGAGTCGTCGTGCTGTTTCCGCCGAGTGCGTCAGACCCTCGAGAACCTCGCAGCGAGTCTACGCAGTAGGCAGGACTTTGGTTCTTCTGGGCGCCCTTTGGTAGCGTGGTAAGGTCGACCACGACTACGACGACGACGACAACAACCGGATTAGCGTCTTGGGTTTGCTAGCGACGGGCAACCGTACACTTACGCCGTACCGACCGGCGGCAGCGTAGGTAAGCTCCAAAAGTCCGAACACCACCCGCAGCCCGCAGCGACAAATGCCCAGCTGGCGGAGGCTCGGGAAGCACCCTCGGCCTTGCTGATGACAAACGCCGCCCAAAGTCCACGATGGAGGAACGGCTACCGTGGTGCGGAGCTTAGAGAAGCCCCCACTTTCTGCAGGCACAGCGAAAGACTCATCGCTTTCATAATTTTTTCTGCTTAGGAAGGTTCGCACTTCGCACCTCGCAATCGCGCAAAACTCCCGCCCACACCCCACCCCACCCTCTCACACCCCCCCGATGGGTCATCCACCCCCTGCACCTGCACACCCTTCGCTCTCACACCCCTCCCCTTGTCACCGCTCCTCCCTCACTTTTCTTCTCTCCGAGCCCGACAAGTCCAGGTCAGCCAGCACAGCGGAGCAACCTGAGTTAAAAGAAATGTGTTTCCCCTTCCCAACCAGATCTAGAGAAATCCCATCATCCAGCCTCAGCTTCAACAGACCCAAGACACAAGATCGATACTAACTCCTCTCAAGAAGAAACATCTTCCAACCTGAACTATTATATAACCATCATCGACCTTGCCTCTTTGCCATCTCATCTCGCCGCCTCATCTGGTACACTCCAAAAAAATCAGATTACCAAAGCATCATCACAGACCAAGTCAACTAGCCCAGGCATCCCTGCCCCACTGCATCTTGCACCCCCCGATCTCGCTTTGAGTCATACCAGCCAAAATCGCGACATATCAGTCACCATTGGTGCACAGTCATACAAAATGTCGACAACTACCACAACTTCCACCTTCACTGCTCCTCACACACAACAACCTCTCCGCCTTGCCATCCAGAAGAAGAAGATGAGCATCACCCAGACGTACTACCTCGCCCACAAGGCCCGGGCCAAGCTCTCCTCCGAGGCTGCCCGCGCCGACCACGACCTCCGCCTCCTCGTCGGCCACGCAAATCTCCTCGACTCCCTGATGCTTGAGCTCGCCGACGCCGAGCGGGAACAAGAGAGCTGGTTCAACCAGTCCGTCCGCGGTGCCACCAAGACCGAGTCCGCTCCCGCTGCCGCCAAGGACCGTCACATCCAATGGGCCGACTCCATCGCCGAGGACTCGGAGGACCTCTACGAGGATGACTCCTCCGACTCGGACGACTCTTCCGTCTCCTCTGACGACGACTACGAGGAGGACGACATCGAGATGGCCGACACCGTCTCCCTTCGCCGCATGCCCTCCGCCGCTCCCGCTTCCCCGAGAACATCCACTATCGAGGTCTCGGAAGACTACGACATGGAGGAGGACGACCTCGAGGAGGACTACGCACAGCTCGAGCTCGTCCGCACACCATCCCACTCCAGCTCCAGCTCACCACCAGAGCTCGAGCACGAGCACGACTCTGACATCTCAGATGACGAGTCGATGCCCCCGTCACCGCCAAACGCAGTGCTCACCTTCAACGAGAAGGAGGCCAAGGAAGAGATCTCTCAACAACAATCACAACAGGGCGACGGTACCTTCTACTCGGAAGGCTACTACCTGCCGGCCCGCAACCCAGCAAGGCTCGTGTCTGCCATCTCAGTGTACTAAATCTACACTCGAGAACCACACACTACCTTGTAACATGATCTCTTCTTTGGCTTTTTACATCAGCGAGCGTTTGCATATATTACGGCGTTTATCATTTGTCACCGATACCAAACTACAACGGCATGGGTCACGAATTATTTGGATTACAAAACGACAGCAATGTCTTCTCAACTCTTCTCTCTCATCTTATTTTTCCTATATGTCGCAATGAGAAAGCATGGGGTGCCTATTTGGAGGACCCTGATGGATAATGGAATCGGGACTTTTTTTTCTTTTCTTCAGCTGTCTTTCCGCTCCCGGGCTCCAGTCCGCGGTTGAGTGGTACCAGCACAATGTGTTACAGAAACCAGATAGATAGCCGCTTAGGGGGTCAAACAGTGCCCTATTCAAAAGCGAAGCATCAGACAATCAATTGAAAAATCAATCAAATCAAACCCCCTGTCCTCTGCAATACTGTGAATACTCTCTTGGTACGAGGACTTGGAGCAACACAACAAAATAGGTAAGTCACGATTGCATCATCATTGCTTCTTCATTCGCCTCATGTCGGGGCGAAAAGTAGGAGTGTTGGATGAAACTGGCGCGCTGACCGAGTCATTTAGGCAGACCACATGATTCAGCAAAGACCTGCCCGTTACAATGCACCGCTGCGCGTTACGACGACTCCAAACCGCGCACCTCACAAAAATCGACTTTTTTTTTGACCTATGTCTACGGAGTACTGCATACGGCATACCAGTTTCGCCCAGGTACCCGAAGAGGATTGGTGGATGCGCCCTGCGATCTCGGCAGATCGGCGTCGCTCAACCTCCGGTCTTTCCAACAGCTGCTCAGGTGCCCGCCCGCCAACCCCTCGCTCGCTCACTCGCTTACCTCACCCTTCGAAGCCGAGCTGCCTGCCTTGCGCAGCTGCGCTTGGTGCTGCCTGCCAGCCTGCCACGAACGAACGGGGGTTACAAAGCAAATTCCACGATGACGACCGATTTCCGCGCCCCGACATTTTAACGACACGCCCCCCTGCCTTCCGTCTAGTCATCTCTCAGGACAGTCACCGTCTCACAGATTTCCGTGGTTCACTAACGCCGCCGTATCGTGGACGAATCACGAGGGGTTTCCTCATGGCATTCGGGTTTTGGCGGTGTGTTTTAACCCCCCTACCGCCGTACAGTCCCTTTTTTTGACCGCAAAGAGACGGAATTAATAATTAGGCTGCCTGGAGGTTAAGCCCGTGGTTTAATGGTGCAGGCGAAGAGCAAACAGCGAAAAAGCCGACGCCAGCGATTCGAATTATTCATCACATTTTCCCCCCGCCGTCGCACCCGAAGCGACTTGCACAAAAGAATGTCACCGAGGATATTACTGATAGTCGCCGACGAGTCAAATGTCACGATGCTTCATTTTCCATCCGAGTTTTACGGATGAACGCCGCTGGTGAACGATGAACGGCGACGATGATCTGATTGGGACTGGTCTGATGGATATTCGATTGGAAATGAAAAGAGAAACGATTGCGAGGCAAGCATGGCGCAGCTGGGACTTTGGGAAAATTCAAGAGGCAGAAAAAAATGGAAGACGACGCCAAAAAAAACAAAAAACGATTACGACGATACGAAGCCGACATCAGCCACGAGCCTGCGAAAAAAAAGGCGTGTACGGTGTGGCATCCCGCGTACACAATTACGGTATGCTGGGGGGAGGGGGTGTGCAACGCGGCCGCGACAGCGAATGCGAGTCACCGAGGCCAAAAAAAAAATGAAAGACTGTCATCAGCACAGGGCGTGAGCGTGCGGACGGACGAATCCCGTCCGACTGGAGACGGCGAACCCAAAGGAGATAAGCCCCAGGCCCCCCCCCCCCCCCCAGAGGAACCGACGGAGAAGACAACCTCCCGCAATTGCCCTGCCAGAAATCCGCTGGACGGGCGACAGAACTGTTCCCTCGGGGCCCGAACGTGGAGATACGTGGTGCGCATAGGGGCCCGAGCGCGTCCCTTTTTCGAGGGCCGAGGCATCCCGCGCTGACATAAGGCACTGCGAGCAGCACCGAAAGACCCGACGGGAGATCTGAGCTGCCAGATTTTATTAAGATTGGCAGATCAAAAGGCAAGATGGAAATGGCACCACAATTGGGGCTTGGCTTGTGAAAGTCTTTAACGAGGGTCGCCCGGGGGGTCCTTGACCACTGGACTGTTACGGCTTCGTCGGCGACTGGCCTGTTTGCTGGGCATTGCCTATGCTCTTTCCGCGATGCAGACACGCTAACTATCCTCCAGAACCAAATGTTCGAATCTCACACGGTAATGTGAAGGAAACAAAAAGGACCGGCAACTGGAAGCGACGAGACCACGAAGAGGGGTGTGTATCTTTTGCCTGCCGCCGTTTGAACTGATTCATCCGGTCTATCCATCCGGTCTTCAGACATACGCCGGCAACCACCATCAGGCCTCCAGCGTCCGACTTCGCTGGCACGCGGGTCGGCAGGTTCACGATTGAGCCGACACGGCCGGCGATAAGGAAGAAGGTGTGTCTCGTGAGAGACACGCTCGCCGACGGGACGGCTTGACGGTAGTGTTGGTGGTGGTGGTGGTGGTAGGCGGTGGTGCACACTGCCGATCCAGGTTTTTTCCCCGCCCGCCCGTCGGAAGCCTTGGCCGAACCGGCAGCGTCGGCGGGAGTCAGGTAGGTAGGCTGACGGGAGGCACATCGGCATGCAGTCAGTCACTACGCGTGCAGTCGAATCCATCTTTTTTTGATCGCCAGTCTCGGCTACGGGAAGCCTAATTCGGAAGTGCGTGGGAGCAAAGTGAGGTACGGATAGGTACGGACAACGTAGAACTCGAGTGCGACGAGACAGCAGGACACGCTTGTTTCTGTTTCGCTTGCGTTGTTTCTTCCCGATCGAGGACGTTTGAATCCCGCGGGTTGTTGTGGAGGGGGTGGGATGGATAGATGGCCTCTCTATCGTGACAAACGGCGCCAACGGATATGCACCTGTGAGTTGGTTTGCAGATTTTACAGGACTATCTAGATTGTAGGTGCCCCCGACTCGAGTCAATACCAAAAGTCTCGGCAAGATTCCGTGTATTTCTTGCTGCACGGAGTGGAATGGATGGAAAAATAATCGAATCGCACCATGTGAGAGTAGCGTACCGGCCTAGACGTCTAGGTCTGACAAACACCCACCCGTCCGTCGCACTTGGCGGCGGTGCGGGAGTCCCGCGATGGTGTATTTACTTGACCGCCTCCCGTTCGGGTACGAAGTAAGACACCACCCCACACGACGGATCACCCCCTACGACGGATCACCCAATTCGGTACAATTCAGTCAAAAACCACTAATTCTACCTACTTCATTTTATAATATAAAAAATATATAAAAAATACATT